>NC_056736.1:686538781-686763781 GCF_019279795.1 Protopterus annectens | reverse complement strand
ATAAATTCATGATTTAGGAGTATAATGTAGCATGTCTTGTTTACAAAAGCTTCCAATGCTCTGACTTTAGAAGCCCAAATGTATTCTTTAAATACTAAAAAGGCTAAAGTAACAGAACCATTAACAGACTGTATTAAGTCAATACAACTTGATATCTGTGTCTTACTGCTCTGCAAATCTATAGAAAACAGTATATATATTTTTTTATAATTTGCACATTCCTTACATCTGTGTTGAAACTGGCCCCCCACCCCCCCTCCCTATTCTTGGTAGTAGTTTAAATTTGGTGGCTTTTGCAGTGCCCGCCCCACTGTAGATTTGATCTAAGACACTCCCCTAGGACATCTCTTTACCGCATTCTACCTAATAAACCCTTTCTGCACTTGCTTTTAGTCCTTTTTAATTTAATTACATTTTTTCAAACTGTGTGTGGATGAATATTGCTACATATTCAATTGTGCCAGCTTGCACTGCATGAGAATTGTATTTACTACTTTACTACTGCTTTTGCTACTTTTCTAAAAAAAAAAAAAAAAAAAATTTCTTCTGCTTTTACTGTACTTGTGTTTCTTCCTACTTTATTTTGCTTTTGCGTCATCTTAAATGTTCTCAATTGTATTTATTACTGCTTGGTGTAACTCATTCTAAGCCTTTTAGTTTAAACACTTGGGCTTCAGACCAGTTTTACATTGAGAGGGTTTGTGGTCTGCACTGTAGTGGCAGAACAGGTAGCTTACATCCTTCTAAGTTGGGAACTGCTGATTGAGGGCTCAGTGTCTGTTATTCTAAAAGTGTATTAATTCTGGTTTAAGCACTTGGGCTTTCAGGCCAGTTATTTTACATTAAGAGGGTTCGTGGTCTGCACTCTTGTGGGAGGAGAGGCTGGACTCTCCCCTTCTGAGCTGGGAATTTCTGGTTAAAGGCTTATAGTGCATGTATATCTGAACTGCTTCTTACTGAAATTGGTACACCTTGTTTGCTGTAGCATAGACTAGATCCAGGCCTGCTGAATCTAGCTTTGTTTGTATAACTTGAGCACTAATCCAGGCATTATTTAAAGTATCCAGTTGTATTTATTACTGCTTGGTAGTAACTTGGTTAAAGTGTAGCTATCATTCTAAGTCTTTTGGATTAAGCACTTGGGCTTCAGACCAGTTGTTCTACATTAGGAAGGTTTGTGGCATGCACTGTGGTGGCAGGACAGGTAGCTTTCATCCTTCTAAGTTGGGAACTGCTGATTGAGAGCTCAGTGTCTGTTATTCTTAAAGTGTATTAGCTCTGGTTTAAGCACTTGGGCTTCAGGCCAGTTATTTTACATTAAGAAGGTTCGTGGTCTGCACTCTTGTGGGAGGAGAGGCTGGACTCTGCCCTTCTGAGCTGGGAATTTCTGGTTAAAGGTTTATAGTGCCTGAATATTTGAACTGTATCTTACTGAAATTGGTACACCTTGTTTGCTGTAGCATAGACTAGATCCAGGCCTGCTGAATCTAGCTTTGTTTGTATGCTTGTTATTTCCCTGGAACACTAATTCCACCTAAAACGCGGCTTCTCAGCGCTTCTGTGGATCCCTAGTGATATCTGCATTGCTTACTGTACTTATTTCCTTGCTTCGCTTGAAAGAAAGTTACTGTTTGTCATTTTTGCATTTAAGTTACTTGTAACACATTGCACTTGTTACCTGGCACTTGCTCACTAAAGCAATTATAAATCAGCACTAAAAATTAAAAGCACTACACCCTCGCTCCCCATTGGCCCTTGTTTTCAATTATAAAGGAATTCCCAATATTATTCTAGCATGTCCAAAGGTCAGTTGTCAATCTCCTCTCTGGTCCAGCTGATGAATATGGGAATCTTGAGGCAATGTTACAACTGCCTCATGTACAGAGACAACCCTCTCCTCCTCCCAACAAATTCCAATACATGTGAGAGATGTAACCATATAGCCAAACTGGAGGCTAAGCTCTCTCAACTCAGTACTGGCAAAACCAGTCAGGAGGAGAAGGAAACCACACTCACTACAATTCCAGTCTCACATAGACCTACCACGACAGCAAACCAAACACATAATCACACAAAAACATACTCGGAGGCTCTAAATAAAGATCTGCCTAAGCAGCAGAGACCTCCAAAGCAGACACTCAAGCAACCGCTACCCCAAAAAAAACACGCAACACATATCTCACAAAGCCAGTGTGCCGAACAGTCACAGCCCTTAAGGCTAAACAACATACCTGATACACTTGTAATAGGTGACTCTATCGTCAGGCACACTGACGTCCCGCTCACCAGGCTGAACAAGGAGAAGGTCACAGTGAGCAGCCTGTCTGGCTAGGATCCGCCACATAACACAAGCACTCAGGTCACTCCAAGGCAAGTACAAATATGACTCAGTCATTGTTCATGCTGGTGTGAATGACCTGAGACGTACCTCCCTGGACTACATGAAAAGAGACATAGAGGAGCTCTCTGAGCATGTAGCCCAGGCTGGTATGACCCTGACCTTGAGTAGCATCTTACCCTCACCAAGAATGATGCCACAGTATGAAGACAAGATGATCAATTTCAACAATTGGCTTAAGTATTGGTGTCATTCAAAGGGGATCCAATGCCTATCAGCTTGGGATGATATGCACGACAAGCCACAATGCTTTGCTAGGGATGGCTTGGACCTGTCACCCCTGGGCTTTTGGATATTGGCAAAGGCTCTTGCTACCCCATAGTGCCTTTTTTAGGCAAGGCTCAAAAGACAAACCCACCTCCATAGGTATCACAAGGGATAAGAAACTAAGAGTAATGCTTCTCAACGCTAGAAGTCTAAACCTCAAGATGCACTCGAAACTCTCCTTAGCATGGAGAACATCGATATCTGTGCAGTAACAGAAACCTGGTTCAGGGGTACCGAGAGCACCCCAGCACTACCAGGTTATACCTCATACCATGCTTTTCGGCCCCAAAACTTGGACCGAACCACAAAAGGAGGGGGAGTATCGATATTCATCAAAGATACCCACACCTCCAGGTTGGTGGCAAAGCACGAAGCATCAGAGACTATCCATGTGCAGCTAACAGTGGGTAAAACTGCCTTCCAGTTTATAGCCTGCTACAGACCACCCTCCCAAACCCAGGAACCCCACTCGGCCTTCCTGAGAACACTGGAAAATATGAAGGTCTCTCCGAACACCATTATATTGGGCGACTTTAACTACCCAAACATAGATTGGGAGCATTACTCTAGCTCCAACACCCTTGCCCAAAGGTTCCTAGAATTCATAAACTCAAATGCTATGGAACAACTTGTTACCACTCCCACAAGAGGGGAAAACATACTGGACCTGATCATCACCAACATGGGGACTCTATGCTCCAGACCAGAAGTGTATCCCTCACTGGTAAGATCAGACCATAAACTGATCTCACTGGATATTCACATCCCGACCCCACCCCCTGCCCAGAAAACCACAGTGAAACACTTCTCTAAAGCAAATTTCACACTCCTCAAAACCGAGGTGGAATCCTTCAAAGCCCCTGGGCCTGTGGAAAATACGGCCCAGACCGCAGAATCCTTTATAAATGCATTCTATGAACACCTTCAGGACTGCATGGATCATGCAATCCCAAATAAAACCAAGATCCAATCCTCCAAAGGCAGACGACCTGTCTGGTGGACCCCAGACATAAATAAACTATACAATAGAAGGAGGAAGCTACTACATGATAGAGCAAAATCCCAAAAAGGGAAGGCATCTCTGATCAGTATTAGCAAAAAACTAAGGGCACTCATAAAATTATCAAAGGCCAGCTTCGAGAGAAAAATTGCACAGGACACTAAGGATAATCACAAGGCTTTCTTTAGTTATGTTAGGAACCTGGGTGGGAATTCCCAGATATGCTCAGAATTAGTCCAAAATGACAAAAAATACACTGATCCCACAGACATTGCCAACATCCTAGCTGACAGGTTCAGCGCAAACTTCCCCCCTCCCCACCAAAAGGGCAAATATCTATCCCAGGAGAGTGCTGCCCCCCTGACATCTCAGATGCTCAGGTGGGAGCCGCCCTCTCCAAAGCAAAAAACACAGCATCAATGGGACCAGACGGTGTCCCAGGCTGCGTCCTACATGAACTCCAAGAAGAGCTAAACCCAAACATAAAACTACTGTTCAATCTCAGCCTTACTACAGGATATGTACCCAAAGAGTGGCGTACAGCAACAGTGGTCCCTCTCCACAAAGGTGGTGCCTCAACGGACCCTGGAAACTATCGCCCCATAAGCCTGACTAGCTTGGTCTGCAAAGCTATGGAAAGGATCATCATGGACCTCATAAATAAAGATATTGGGGACCTACAGACACTGGATCCTACCCAGTTTGGCTTTGTTAAGGGCAGGTCCTGCCTCTTAAACCTGGTTGACTTCTTTGAAACAGTCACCAAGGCCATTGACGAAGGGAAGGTGGTCCACACAGCCTATCTGGACCTCGCAAAAGCCTTCAATACAATACCCCACTCGGGCATTATAGATAAGCTCACCAGCTTAAATATAAACCCCTATGTCACTAGATGGGTTGCAAACTGGCTCAAGGACAGAACCCACATGGTTAGAATTGCTGGAGCCATGTCAGACTCCAAACCAGTTACAAGTGGTGTCCCACAAGGCTCAGTCCTGGGACCTCTCTTGTTTGGTATATATTTCTCGGAGGTACAGGCCAACACGGAAGGACTGTGGCTGACCAAGTTCGCAGATGACTGCAAACTGGGCGCCATAATCGACTCTCCAGCCGACACAAGCATCCTCCAAAAGGGCCTCATAGAAACAGACAACTGGTGCCAGAGCCATGGCCTCAAGCTAAACGCCAAAAAGTGTATAGTCATCCCCTTTGGCAAAAACAAAGTGCCCACAAATTACCACATAGGTGGTAATCCATTAAGTACAGAAGAAGTAATTAGGGACCAGGGGACCCAAGGCCAAAGTGGTTAGAAAAACATTTTATATAGCCCACCTAATCATGAAGGGATTTACATCTAGATTAGGGGAGGTCATCGTGCCTCTTTACTCATCCCTCATCAGGCCCATAATTGAGTACAATGCCCCTTTTTGGGATGTACCTTACCAAACACCTGCAGCAACTGGAAAGACCCCAAAAGTACCTCACCAAGAGGATCAAAGGGCTCAAACAGATGCCATATGCTGCCCGGTTAAAGAAACTCCAGCTCTACTCAGTGGCATACCGCCTGCTCAGAGGTGACCTGTGCCTGACGATAAGGCCATGTCCAACCCGAATTAAGGGACATGCTGCACCTCAAAAATCCAAATCCCATCGAGCTACACTCGATAGACTTGAACCTCAGCACTGAAATAAATAGGACATGCTGGAGGGACAGATTCATAACCCAGAGGCTCCCTTCACTCTGGAATAAAATCCCAGTCCAGGTTAGGCAGAGTCCCTCATTGACTCTTTTCAAGAGGAATCTTGATGAGTGGATGGGAGATCGTAGGTTTATCCTGGGTATCACTTCTGTGTCACTGTTAGACAGAGGCACAGTATACTAACCTCGAAAAAGGGCATAGCAAAATTAATTTAAAATGGGTGGCGAAAGCCAAACATACTCTGGCTAGGCTTATAAATGCCCTAGGGCAGATAGCCTAGTATGAACCTATGAACCTATGAACCTATGAATTATTTAGCCAAGACATCCAGTGAACTATTTTACCATTTATTTGAACCTGGTTGTTATTCCATAAGGGACCAGGGACATATTTCACACCTAATGAGTGGTTTAATGTTGTGAGTGTCTTATGGGTATATTCAAAGTTATGCCAGATTGAGAAGGTTTGTTTCAAGAATCTAGTGAAGTATCATATTACTGCTATGTGGGAACCTCCTAGTCATCAAATGTAGGGAGGTTAACCCCAGCTGAAAGAGTCTGTTAAATCGTAAATGAGTTTTCATGTGCCCCTATGCTTGCAAAACCTAGACCACTCACTGCTGTAAGAGATATCAATACAACATGTGATATTTTCCAACTGCCGTTCTAAAATCATACTAACAGCTTTTAAAATTTTTTTTTGCTAATATTTTATGATGTTTGATATGTAAGAACAATCACACAAATTAATAAAAACAATAACAATTATTTACATGAGTGTCTTCTTCAGTTTTTATCATATACTCCACTAAGAGTAATTAAATATCCAAACTGTATAAACTAAACTGATCATATGACATAGATTAAAAAGTTTCTCTATTAATAAATTCAATTTTATCCAGCAATTGTATTCTGTGGTTGCTTGCTTTCATCCTAATAATAGTCATTTTGTTTTGATACACAACAACGACAGTATTTATAAATTCTGTAAATTAAGCCATACTCTCTTTCTTTCACTTCCTTGTACACATTTTCCTGGCTATTGTTAATAAGCTCCAGAGAACTGGTAATTGAGATTTGGATGCATATCTGGAAACTGGAGCATGAAATAGCACCAAAGTTTATTTAGTATACATGTATTATACCACAGTGCTTACAGGAAACATTTATTTTTTTTCTCAGCTTTACAATCATATGTCACAAGCTGTCAATCTGATTTAAGTATTTACATCTCCAACAACCAATGCTTTACTTTTTGCATATTGTTTCAATTCTTTGTAGAATGATAAATAATTTGTAGAAATTTCCAAGAATGTAATCATCAAAATAAAGATATTAATATAACTATATCTATTGGAATTAATCTCATTTGGAGAGCATAATCCCAATAGTTATCTTTTATACAAAATTTATAATTCTTAATTATTTTATATATTTTGGATAAATATGATCTGCCTGTCTCACCATTTGTTTTGAGATTTGTTTAGAAAATCAAAATGGGTGTGTATTCTTTTTTAATTATATCTGACACTAAATCAGCTTTAGAAATAAAAAAAATGCCTGGTGATTTCTAAAGTAAGACACCTATCCATATCCAAATCATATTTATCCACTAAATAAGCTGTGTTAAACACTTTAGTCTCTTAAAACTTGATTCAAAAATTAAATCAAATTCAAATTAAAAGATCAAAATATCTATTTTGTAACCTACCATGTTTTTAATTCAGGCTATCTATATATTCTGGCATAAATGATATAGTAAATACTGTGAAACACCATGCTTTTTTCTCAGGATTTTTTTAGACAAACTTTCAAAATGTTTTAATGCATTCTTTACATAAAGAGAATATGTTGGGATATTTGTGCTTCTAAATAATGGGCAGTATTCGTGAAGGGTAATACGGGAAATAACACTGTGTTAGCCGTCATAACACCATTTTCCCCACACTAAACCTCATTCCCTATTCAGGAACAGGGTTTAGTTTCTGTGGCACTGTGCTGCGTGGTGCAAATGTATGCTCAAACATGCCGAAGGCTGAAAACCTGTGGTGGCATGCAAATGAAGTGCATGCCTACCACCCCAGCCCGCTGTTACCTAGTAACAACACCAGGTTGCAATTCAGCAACCTGGTGTGAGTCTGTCTTAGCTCCATGTTATGTACGGGGAAATTTTCCCCATACATGAGCTAACACAGATGCTGAGCAAGGTGAAAGCCATTAAAAGTTGGCTTTCCTTAATTATATTTAAATTCTACTTTGTGTGAAGCAGCGCTGAACTTAACCTCGCGCAAAGAAGCATATTTAAAAATACATTTTTATTAAAATATTAAACTGTGAACAGGGAATAGTCCCCTTTAATGTGTAAGATCCATGCTATCCAACTTCAACTCAGCTGCAGCTGTGTTGTACCCATGTGACTAGCACGGATTGAGCGTGCTGAGCAGTAAATGTACCTGAATTGATCTGGAGGTATAGAAAACAGTGCGGCACTACTGTGTAAGCTAACACAGTGGTAGACACCCATAAGGGGAGTATGGACAAATGTTATTTTATTTTTACTGGTTTTATTCTGCCATTTTTTTTTTTTTACTTATTTATTTTAATCTCCATTAGAGCAATTGGTGTAAAACGCATTGAGGCCAAAAATAAATTAATAAAAAAGAAAAAAAAGAAAACGTGAAAAAGAGTCATATACTAACTAAAATAACTTTACTAACATTTAATTACTTTTAATTATATTAATTATTTGTAAAGTTAATATTGTGTCAGTATTAAAATAATTTATGAAATAAAGAGATTTGAAGTCCTGTGTAGAGCTACCGATATCTTGATACAAAAGTTAAATAGCACACCCTTCATTTAGAAACTGCTTTGGCTACATGTATAGATTATAATGTTGGTGGCCCTGGGTTCAAGTACAGGTGAAGGACTTTTTTTCAAAGAAATAATATTTTGCTGAATCATATGAACATCAGAAATAATCAGTTATAGTGAAAACTGTGGCCATTAGCAGAAGGACCTCTGCAAATAACAGCCATAATATCATGGCTGTGGAGAGACATACAGGGTGTTCATTAAGCATAGCAACAGGTATTTATGGGTAATATTGATCTGCACTGATAGAACGCATCACAGTGAACTAGACTGCACTAATCCAACCACCACTGTCTTCTCATGAACATATATCATTGGTACAGTTGGGAGAGCAGGGAAATGTACACAGTTGACAGCTATGTATCTAGTGCAATGCATATGCACACACCAGAAACAGCAAAGCAAACATACATGGCAATATAGTGTGGATCAGTGTACATGCTCTACAAGCAATGATAACAGCAAGGAGGAAGCCTTGACAAACATATTTAGTTGTTTCTGCCAATGATGTGCATTCTTGATTGTTAGCATAGCATATGTGCTAAGCACAATAAATCAGGCATGCACTCATGGTGGCTATGGATGTAAAGCAGCCTTACTATGCTGTCAACCTTATTGTGTGCATGAGGTTCAAATTCCTCAATCGATCAAAGCACTGCATTGACCTAGGCAGCAAATCACATTAATTTTAAGTCTGTGATCATGGCTCCAATACAGTGTATGACACTCTTACAACCAACTGAGCATGTGCATACACTTAGTAATTTCATTGCCTGCTGTCAACTGCTCAATAAGTGTTAGGCAGTGGGTATTGCATATTGTAATAAACACATCCAACTCAAGAAATGCATCACCTGAGATGAACTTTACACAGCAATATACTCAGTAACAGCAGTACATACACAATGTGATGCAACATGGAGACCATGCAGATAGTACACAAACAAGAAATGGAGCACAGAAGCCGTGTTTCCAAAATATGATGTGGACACAATAGTAATATCAGAATACTGGACAAATCATCTTTTCTGCAGTGCATGTCACACACCCATCCAAATTAGTCAGTACAATCAGCAGCAACAATTACCAGCAAACACAGACCTCACACAATGTTAAATTTTAAGCAAATCACATATTAATATCTGCATACATATGTGAGGAGAACAGCAAACACTAACTGGACTAATTTATATGTCACCCTCTTGTATCAGCTAGTAGGCAAATGGTAGCAGGGTAACATGCAAAGAGCCAAACAGCAGCACAGCAACTATGGAATGGATGCATGTACACAACAGTATCACCTGTATGAATGCTGCTGCAGATGTTGATGCTGCCACATATGTGAACACATGAAGTATGACTGTCAACAGAGTTGCCCAATACCTTCATCTGCATTCTGCCATAGTTACAGCCTTGGCAAAATACAGTACCCGTGACACACTGCTTTGCCTACACGCAATACACAAGTCTCTGAAAAAGCACAGAGATGACAGTCAAATTGCACTGCTGACCTGGTGTTACAGGTGGATGCAGCCATGAGGTACAGTAGGCTGCAGATGTACACAGCTAGATTCAACAAACAACCATTAAAAATTGTGGGGGTAATTCAATAAAGTCTACATGGGGCTATTCTCCATATAGGCATAACGGCACGGCTCAAACATGGAGTTCAGAGCCTGTGCGATCCAGAAAACAAGGCTGGGGGTGTGCACGAGCCTCCCAGCACTATTCTGGCACAGATGCAATGGAATAATGCAAATCATCTCATTTGCTGGTGAAAACCATGCAAATGAGGTGAATTTGCGATCCAGCAAGCAGACAGGCATCCGGGTAGGAGCCGTGTCTGGAGCAGAAATTTATGGGGTTAGAAATAAAAACAGAGCCATGACAACTTAAAGTAAAGCATGTATTATGTTCATTATGCATGCCAATGGCCAAAATTATGGCCATTGTCATGCAAAAGTGTTGTAAAATATTTTAAATTAAAAGTTTTTTTTGGCCGATTTTTGGCAGGAAAAAAAAACAGAAACACCTTTAGAAAAGGCAATCAACTAGAAATGACTAATAATCCCTCTGGCACTCACAATGGCCCATCCAAAGCCTCTCAGTAATGCAGCTGGCAGGTAGAATCTATTTGTAATTAGCCAATCACACAGGCTGCATCTGCAGCATACCAGTATAAAGTATGTAGACACACCAGTCTGTTTTTCCCACATACTCTGCACTATTGGAGTACACACTTGGGAATTTTAACTGACAAAGTGATAGGGGCTGCTGCCGCTTTGTTACATTTCTACAGAGGTGAAGACTGTTCAGCCCCAGGGTAACCTTTCAGTGGATACATGAGCTGGAGATAGTAGAGCTCTACAGGGTGGACAGGGACATACTACAGCAGCTCACCGAGCTCTGTTGGCCTCACCTCAGACGCAGAGCCAACAGAGGGCAACCCATCCCAGTGGAAACAAAGTTTTGTGTACCCTTAAGAATACTAGCTGCAGGTACTTTCCAAATACCTACTGGGGACATCATGGGGGTTTCATAGACATCTGCATCCAGGGTACTCCACCAGTTCCTGGATGTCATGCTAAGACATGTTGGTAGGCACATTTATCTCCCCAGCACCCCTGAGGAGAGGACCAGCAATATGCATATTTTCCACCATGTAGTACACTACCCAGAGGTACTGGGTGCCATAGACTGCGCTCACATCCACATCAAAGCACCACCCGGTGAAGAGGGTAGAGTGTATGTCAGCTGCAAGGGTTATCACTCCATCATCTGCTAGGTCATGTGCAATACCCAGGGCATTATCATGAATGTGTGTGCTGGCAGCACAACTCCCACATCTGGCACACCTCACAGCTGTACCAGGCATTTGCCAGTGGGGGGGATATCCCATATGGCCATCTCGTTGGGGATGCTGGCTATGCACTGGAACCATAGATGATGAGACCCATCAGAAATGTACACACACCCACTGAAGAATGCCATAATGAGGCAGATGCACAAACTAGCAACATTGTAGAGCATGTGTTTGGGCTGCTGAAATCACAGTTCCACTACCTTAACATATCTGGTGGAGCCCTGCAGTACTCTTCAGCCACATGTGCACATATGTTCATAGTATGTGCCATGCTACACAATATGATCCTGCAAAAACAGCTGCAGCAGGAACATCACAGGGAAGAGGCACAACCCCCCACCATTGCCAAGTTCCTCACAAGCACAGGGGGACTCGGAAGAGGAACCCTCTGAGCCTGTCCCTGTAGGCAGATGTAGGCATGCCCAGTACACCCTGGCCTTGGCAAAGAGGCAACACATAGCACATACACTGACACCCTAGAAACCCAGGGACTGACACTTCTCTCTGACTCACACACACAGTAAACTGGATGCCACACATATCACACTACCTGTTCCTTACCATGTATAGGCTGTGTACTGCATGCATCTGACAGAGTCAGCCCTCAAGCACTGTCCTCACAACTGCTGCAGACACAAGGTAAGTCACTCTTCTTAATAATAAATGAATGGAGTAGTACATTGTGGTAGCATATCTATGGTATCACTGTATGTATGCAAGAGAATGGGGTGGCCTACCGGGATAGCAGCAGACAACTGACAGCTATGTGAGACAGCAGGTAATGTCCACCCAATACTGGCTTCCCCAGAGTATGCAGTAGTCCCCTAGGTGACAAATCTCACTGCAGTATATGTGGGGGCTAACATACTGGGGTGTCATAGGTCACATGCATGGATGTCAATGCTGGGGTCCCGTACTCACCCATCAGCCTCTCCCAGCAAGTCAGCTGTAGAAAACCATAAAGAAATTTCTGGCAAAAGGTCCACAAATAGGGACAATGATGAAATATTCCTCTTACAGACTTACACAGTGATATCACAGCAGGTTGTGCAATTGCATTAAGTCTCTGAAGGGTAAGAAGTCTAAAACTCAAATGTCTACCATTGCATTCTAACCTTCAGTCTTTAGTTATATACCAGTAATCTCCAAGACAGGCAAAACACTGCTAAATGGAACCAAATGTAAAGCCAACCTCTGCACAGTCTGTGCAAATGTGTACAGTTGGCAGGTGTGTCCCCCCAACATAACCGTGTTCCCATAGAAATGCAGGAACATTTATGTTTGTAGGGTAATAGCAGCAGAGCACACATTCCCAGGGCTGTCCCAATCAACTTGATAACTTGTTGCATGCCCACAATATGCAGGGGTCAATGAGCTATGTATATGTGTGGTTAATACTGTCAGGATGTGGGCAGCAGTTAGTCTTGGCTGTTGTGGCTTAGTGGCCTAGGTACAGTACTGTGGTTGACAAGGTCCATGTTTGACCTTCCTAGGTACAGTACTGTGGTTGACAGGGTCCATGTTCCAAGACTTTCTGTGCCAAATATTTTGCATGTCAGCTACACCTATAGTAAGAGTTGCACACACTGTCCAGAAGTCAATATCTGTTACTGCAGGAAAGCTGTACAAGTCAGGGACAGGGGGCTACACATATGGACAGTACACATCTCAGAGTAACCTACACAGTACCTATTAGGACAGCAGGTACCTAAAAGTCAGTGTACTGCCAGGTTATAAATGGCTGCCACCTTAATGTGTCAGCACTGACAACAAGTCACTGGCTACTATCCATACCACTGGAATGACAGGCTTTCGCAGAAGGACCACAAGTATGCCATGTATATCTGTTCTGCTTGTCCTAACATTGCATTTGCCTGCCAAACTATTTGCAAAAAAAGAAAGGCTCATATCAAAACATCAATGGCAGACAGTGGAGAAGCAGACATCATACCAATAAGAAAAAGCAAGCAAATACCAAACTGGTCTTCCAGCTGTCTATGTTTGGCAGAACATTATTAACACCCTGTCCCCATGTATGGGCCTGTGTCTTACTGTCATATATGGCCCTGTCCAGATGTTAGTCTGTGATTGTCTGACAGCTAAACCAACATGTAGCCTCATAAAAACATAGCAAAACAAACTGTCTGAGGACCACTGCAGATGTAGTGGTACATTGATGGACAATCTGCTAAATAGGTAAACTTAGAGGTATGAAGTCCATAACTTGTGTATGATGTTATGGCATCTATCCCTCTCACACCAGAAATACAAATACATAACAGCAGCCACTGTGGACAAAGCCTGTGACTGGAGTACAAATGAGCAAAGAAGCACACATAAGGAGAAGGGGAACTACTGGCCAGACAAATGAAGAATGTGCACACCAGAGCAAATTGTGCAGTAACATAGGTTCCCTGCAGTGTATGGAGTCAGTAAACATCACCCACAACTGCACAACACACATCCACATAAGTGGAGGTCCTCAACAAAACAAAAACCCAAACAAAGGACACCTCAGAGGCAAAAACACATGAGAACTCCACAAACCTCCACACCACAGACCATGCATAGTCCACACACCCAGTGTCTCGCAACCACTAAGGCCTTGCCATAAACCCAATATATTACTCATAGAAGACTCCATTGTGAGACACACAGATATGCCTCTCACCAGGCTGGATAAGGAGAAAGTCATGCTTACTTGTTTGTCAAGTGCCAGAATCCACCATATCACACATGCACTCAAGTCACTCCACAACAGGTACTATTATGACTCTGTCCCAGTCCATGGCATTGTGAATGACATCAGATGTACCTTCCTGGACTATAGGAAGACAGACATGATTCAGATTGCTGAATATGTGTCCCATGCAGGTATGTCCCTAGGCTTAAGCAGCATTCTACTGTCACCCAGAATGATGGTGGACTACAAACAGAAAATGATTGTCAGCAACAATTGGCTTATTTACTGGAGTCATCCCAGGAAGATCCACCGCCTGGCAGCCTGAGAACATATGATTGACAGACTACGCTGCTTTGCTAGAGATGGCCTACATCTGTCTCACTTGGCCTGCAGGCCTCTGGCAAAGGCTCTTGCCTCCCCCATAGTGCCTTTTTAGGAAAAGTCATGGAGTCCATACTACCAACATAACTCCATCAACAAACTGAAAATTAAAGGCCATGCCGCTAAACACTAGGAGTCTAAATAGAAAAATGCAGTCATTGCAAGCAGCCATAACCCTGGAAGATGGTGACATTTGTGCACTCACAGAAACCTGGGCCACAGCTCTGGAGAGCAGCACATCCTTATGTGGTCACTCATCCTATCACACAGCCAGACCCCAAAATGTGGGCAGCAAAGCCAAAGGAGTAGGAGTATAAATATATGTTAGATGGACACACACCTCCAGGCTGGTTAAACAGTCTGACACACACAAGACACTCCAAGTGCAGTTAACCATTCACAAAACCCCAATGCAAATTATAGGTAGCTACAGGCCAACATATCTGACTCAGGATACCCACTCCACATATCTGGCCCTCTACAAATCTATCAAGATTCAACTCTTTACTCTGATCCTGGCTGACTTTAATTACCCAACCATTGATTGGAAAACCAACCATGCCAGAACACAAATGCAAAGAGTTTCCGCCATCTTATCAATGCTAAACCCTTAGGACAGCTAATTGATACCCGCCACAAGATGGGATACATAGGGTCTATATTAGAAGACCGAAGATGCATTCTTTCCAATGCATCTTGGCCAAACTGAAAAGACTAAAATGGCAAAATATCGAAGCGGCTGTTAAGCGAATTCTTTCCCAGGGAAAGAATTCACTTGGCCACTTCAGTACTTTGCCGTTTTCGGCACTGTAGTGCAGTCTTGGAGTTGGTATATTTAAATAGGGGGGTGTGGGGAGTGCATGCAATGTTTGCAATTGATTTATTTATTTTTTTTGGAACAGCGATTTTTTTCCCTCTGACACTTCGATATTGTAAGCTTTTGCTTACATGGGGTTGATTAAACACAGTTCACTTTTTTAAGCTTTCAGTGATTTAATATAGACCTGATACATATGTCGGACTTCACAATAACCAACATGATTAACCACTGCAGCACCCCTACGATATCATCCTCCCTGGCTAGATCCCAAGAAAAGTGGTCACATTCAATGTCACCATTTCTCCTGACCCCCCCCCCCCCAACCATGGTAAAATTAAAATGTCTCCCAAGCTGATCACAACCACCAGGGAGATGGTATAAACAGCTGAACAGCCCCCTACCCCACTGGAGGAACAGGCGCCAGCATCCAAATGTACACAAAGGTACTATACCAGTGTAAATATATATATATATATATATATATATATATATATATATATATATATATATATATATATATATATATATGTAAAACCCAGCCACTGGGGATGCACAAGCCAGTGCATTTCTTTATGCCGGTCCCAAGCCCAGATATATGGAGAGGGTTGTGTCAGGAAGGGCATCCGGTGTAAAACTTTTCCAAATCATTTTCATGCAGACACCAATAAATATTTTCATACTGGATCGGTCGTGGCCTGGATTAACAACGACCGCCACCAGTACTGTTAGCCAACAGGGTGCTGGCAGAAATCGGGCTATTGTTGGCTGAAGGAGGAGAAGAGGTGGAAGACATGGCCGAAGGCAGGAAGAGAGGAGAAAGGCTAGGACTGTGGCAGTGAGGGTTGGAAGTTTGAATGTTGGCAGTATGACTGGTATAGGGAGAGAGCTAGCTGATATGATGGACAGAAGGAAGGTTGGTATACTGTGTGTGTGCAAGAGACCAGATGGAAGGGGAGTAAGGCTAGGTGTATCAGAGGTGGGTTCAAATTGTTTTATCATGGTGTGGATGGGAGGAGAAATGGCGTAGGAGTTATTCTGAAGGAACAGTATGCTAAGAGTGTTTTGGAGGTGAAAAGAGTGTCAGATAGAGTGATGTTTATGAAGCTGGAAATTGATGGTGTAATAATGAATGTTGTTAGTGCATATGCTCCACAAGTTGGGTGTGCAATGGATGAGAAAGAAAGATTTTGGAGTGAATTGGATGAAACTGTAATGACTGTACCCAAGGGTGAGAGAGTGGTGATTGGAGCAAATTTCAATGGGCATGTTTGTGAAGGAACAGAGGGGATGAGGAAGTGATGGGTAGGTATGGTGTTAAACAAAGGAATGCAGAAGGTCAGATGGTAGTGGATTTTGCGAAAAGGATGGACATGGCTGTAGTGAATACGTATTTTAACAAGAGGGAGGAGCATAGGGTGACATACAAGAGTGGAGGAAGATGCACACAGGTGGATTATATCTTATGTAGGAGGGCCAGTTTGAAGGAGATTGGAGACTGTAAAGTGGTGACTGGAGAAAGTGTAGTTAGGCAGCATAGGATGGTGGTTTGTAGGATGATGTTGGTGATCAAGAAGAGGAGGAGGAGTGTGAGGGCAGCACCAAGGATCAAATGGTGGAAATTGAAAAAGGGCAATTGTGAGGTGGAGTTCAGGGATGAGTTAAGACAGGCACTGGGTGACAGTGAAGATTTACCAAATAGCTGGGTAACTACAGCAGAGCTAATAAGGGAGACTTCTAGAAAGGTGCTTGGTATCACATCTGGACAGAGGAAGGACGACAATGGAGACATGGTGGTGGAATGAGGAACTACAGGAGAGTATACAGAGAAAAAGTTTGGCAAAGAAGAAGTGGGACTGTCAGAGAGATGAAGAAAGTAGACAGGAGTATAAGGAGATGAGGTGCATGGCAAAGAGAGAGGTGGCAAAGGCTAAGGATAAGGCATATGAAGAGTTGTATGAAAGGTTGGACACTAAGGAGGGAGAAAAGGACCTGTACTGATTGGCTAGACAGAGGGACCGAGCTAGGAAAGATGTACAGCAGGTAAAGGTGATAAAGGATAATGAGGGAAACATACTCACAAGAGAGGAGAGTGCATTGAGGAGATGGAAAGATACTTTAAGGGGTTGGTGAATGAAGAGAATGAGAGGGAGAGAAGGTTGAATGATGTAGGGATAGTGAATCATGAAGTACAATGGATTAGCAAGGAGGAAGTAAGGATAGCTATGAAGAGAATGAAGAATGGAAAGGCTGTTGGCCCAGATGACATACCTGTGGAAGCATGAAGGTGTTTAGGTGAAATGGCAGTGGAGTTTTTAACCAGATTGCTTAATGAAATCTTGGAAAGTGAGAGGATGCCTGAGGAATGGAGAAAAAGTGTTTTGGTACCGATTTTTAAGAATAAGGGTGATGTGCAGAGCTGTAGTAACTACAGAGGGATTAAATTGATCAGTCACAGCATGAAGTTATGGGAATGAGTAGTGGAAGCAAGGTTAAGAAGGGAAGTGATGATTAGTGATCAGCAGTCTGGTTTCATGCCGGGAAAGAGCACTACAGATGCGATGTTTGCTCTGAGAGTGTTGATGGAGAAGTACAGAGAATGTCAGAAGTAGTTGCATTGTGTTTTTGTAGACTTAGAGAAAGCATATGACAGGGTGCCTAGAGAGGAGTTGTGGTATTGTATGAGGAAGTCAGGAGTGTCAGAGAAGTATGTAAGAGTGGTACAGGATATGTACGTGGGTAGTGTGACAGTGGTGAGGTCTGCAGTGGGAGTGACGAACGCGTTTCAGTTGGAGGTGGGGTTACATCATGGATCAGCTCTGAGTCCTTTCTTATTTGCAATGGTGATGGACAGGTTGACAGATGAGATCAGACAGGAGTCCCTGTTGGACTATGATGTTTGCAGATGACATTGTGATCTGTAGTGAGAGTAGAGAACAGGTGGAGGAGACCCTGGAGAGATGTAGATATGCTCTAGAGAGAAGAGGAATGAAGGTCAGCAGGACTAAGACAGACTAGACTATATGTGTATGAATGAGAGGGAGGATAGAGGAATGGTGAGGATGCAAGGAGTAGAGGTGGCGAAGGTGGATGAGTTTAAATACTTGGGGTCAATAGTTCAGAGTAATGGTGAGTGTGGAAGAGAGGTGAAGAAGAGAGTACAGGCAGGATGGAGTGGGTGGAGAAGAGTGTCAGGAGTGATTTGTGACATACGAGTACCTGTAAGAGTGAAAGGGAAGGTCTACAAGACGGTAGTGAGACCAGCTATGTTATATGGGTTGGAGACAGTGGCATTGACAAAAAGGCAGGAGTTTGAGCTGGATGTGGCAGAATTAAAGATGTTAAGATTTGCACTGGGTGTGACGAGGGTGGTCAGGATTAGGAATAAGTATATTAGGGGGTCAGCCCAGGTTGGAAGGTTTGGAGTCAAAGCCAGAGAAGCACCATTATGTTGGTTTGGACATGTGCTGAGGAGGGATGCTGAGTATATTGGGAAAAAGATGCTAAGGATGAAGCTACCAGGTAACAGGAAAAGAGGAAGGCCTAAGATAAGGTTTATGGATGTGGTGAGAGAGGACATGCAGGTGGATGGTGTGACAGAGCAAGATACAGAGGACAGGAAGAAATGGAAACAGGTGATCTGCTGTGGCGACCCCTAATAGGAACAGCCGAAAAAAGATGATGATGATGATATATATATATATATATATATATATATATATATATATATATATATATATGGTTTACCTTTATATGTACGTAATGCACATGTGTGAAATAAGTCCGAAAGGACTTTTTCAAGTTCTCGGAAGGCCGAAAGCAAAATGCATCGAATGTGCAATGAGCAAATGCACAGTAACGTTCGCTCATTGCAGATTTGGCATTTTTGGTGCAAGGTGAACTATAGTCAGGATCGGGAAGTAGACCCTTTCCCCACTGTAGTGCGACCTCGGAGTTAGAATAATAAAGTAGGGGGTGTGGGGGCACAGGGGGGCTTGCCCCACTGTATTACGCTATGTCTTTCGAATTGAAGTTCAAAAATCAGCTAATCTCATTTTGATTTGCTGATTTTTGCACTTCGGTGCAGATCAGAATGGTGATTTGCGTCATTCCGGTTCACACGGTAGGTTGATTTTCAACCTTTCAAAGATAAACTATATATATATATATATATATATATGTTCCGCTGTGGCGACCCCTAACCGGGTAAAGCTGAAAGATACAACATATATATATATATATATATATATATATATATATATATATATATATATATATATATATATATATATATATATATATATATATACATATAAAATCAGGAATACCTGACAGGACAACATCATCTTCCACAAGGGAGAGTAAACCTGTCTGGAAACATCTGCAATAAAGGAACTACATGACAAAAGGATAACAGTGCTGTCCAGGACCAAGAAGGAGCAGGTGCACAATTGGAAGTAATCACCCCTTAGCCTGAACAAACAAATAAAAGCAGCAGTGAAATCCTCTAAAGGCAGCTCTGAGTCCAAATTGTCCACATCTAAGAAAGGCAATCATAAGGCCTTCTTTACATATGTCTTCATTCCCAAAGGAAGCTGCCAGATCTTTGTAGAACCGGTGGTCAAGGACACCGCATACACAAATGCTGTAGATATAGCCAATCTACTGGCTGACAGATTCAGCAGAAATGTCTCCCTTCTGTCCCCACCACCAGTAAAGCAGGACATCCCCAGTACCTGACCACCCAACCCTGATCACTAGGGAACAGGGCATCACTGCCCTCTCAAAGCCAAGAAGACAGCCTCCATGGGACATGAATACATCCCAGGCTGCAACCTACATGAACTCTGGCACAAACTGGCAGCATCATTATGCACCCTACTCAACCAAAGCCTGAGTGCTGCCTTTGTCAGAGCCGAGTGGCGGACAACCACTGTCATCCCTTTACACAAAGGTGGAGTGTTCACCGATCCAAGAAATTAAAGACCCATCCGCCTAACTAACCTGATCTGCAAGGCCATGCAATGGATTATCATGGACCTCATTAACAGGGACATTGGCAAACACCAAATAGTGGACCCCACACAGCCTGGCTTTGTCAAGGGGAGGTATGTCAGTGAAATCTGGTTGACTTTCCTGAGTCAGCCACCAAAGGCAAGGATGAAGGAAAGATGGTGCACACTGGCCACCTTGACTTGGCAAAAGCCCTACACACTATTCCCCACTTAGCCATAGTACATAAACTCTGTCAACTAGGCATTAATCCATATGTTACCAGATGGGTAGCCAACTGGCTCATTGATACAACCCACCTAATCATAATAGGAGTAGCCAACTCAAGCAGTACAACCATAATGAATGGCATACCCCAAGGATCAGTCTTGGGGCCTCCAGTATACGGCATATACTTCCCTGAGGTGCAGGCCAAAAACACCGGCCTATGGCTGACCAAGATGGCAGATGACTGCAAGCTGGGAACAGTTAGCAATTCCCAAAGTGATGTGGGCATCCTACAACAGGGTCTCACCATAACAAATGACTGCTGCCAGAAACATGGCCTCAGGCTGAATGCCTACACATGCATCATCATCCCCTTCAGGGAGTATGATGTACCCACATATTATCACAATAACAACAATGTCCTACATACACAATCAGTAGTGAGGCATTTGGCCACCCAGGTTGAAAGCAACCTGAATTCTGACCACCATGTTGCTTCCATTGTACAGAAAGCTTCATAGATGTGCCAACTAAAAAGTAAGGGTATCTCATCCAAGGACAAAGAGGTCATAATATCCATGTATTCTAATCTTATAAGGCCAATTATTTTGCACAACACCCTCTTCAGCATGTACCTCACAAAGCACATGCAGCAGCTGGAGAGACCACAGAGGTTCCTCACTGAGAGAATCCAGGACCTCAAACACCTACCCTACACAGATAAGCTAAAAGCACTGTCCCTCTACCGAATTCCATACAGACTCCTCAGAGGTGACCTCTGTCTAGCATACAAAGCAATCCATACCCTGCCTTGATGGGACTGTTGCACATGTGGAAGCCAAGGCCCACTCTATCAACCTGTAGGTGCAGCATCAACCTGGTCTGTGATATCAATATGGCTTGTTGGTGTGAGCGATATGTGTCCCACAGACTCCCCCATCTGTGGAATACACTCCCTGTCCACATCAAGCCAAGTGCCTCAATACCCCTTGTGAAGTGTTCCCTGTATAAGTGCATGGGAAACAGAAAATACATTCCTGTGATTCCACCTGTGTCTCTGCTGGACAGGGGCTCTGGGTGCTGACATGTCATAACATGGGCTACACTCTTGTATGTGAGGGTTATACGGGTTTCATGCCCAATAGCCTAGTAACCTCATATCAACCTATCAGACTATAAACAGATGTCTGTTATTGGTTCACCACATTACTCTATACTGCTCTGCCACTGACATGCCAGGAAATCACAGTGCCATGTGGAATATACCACACATATTATGGACATCTCTGCTCAGTAGACTGCACTCTGTACCCACACCAGGATATGACTTTTCAGTTAAGAAGAATATACCACACAAGCAGGAGATCCCCAGCCAGTATATCACTGAGGTGCTGGACTGTTTATACAGCTTCATCAGCCAATCAGCTGTAGCCACATCTCTCAACTGGTCAGATTGGATGAGAATATCAATATTCTAGCTCATACGTTTGGTCTGTGCATAATACATCTTTTATTTCTCAGGTAAATTACTGTGATGATCTGAGGATTTCTGTCAGTAAGTAATGAGACAATACATTTCAGTGTCAGACATCATCTATGTTAGTAAAATGTTTACTAAAACAAACCCTGTTAAGCTAACAACTTTCTACATTTGTAAGAGCAATATTTACAGTCTCCCCCTATGTTTGGGCCATTGTCCCCCCATTTTGGCAGGCTATCTCAAGATTTCTTGTACTAACAGGTTGAGAGGTATGGCTTTGGCACAAAAAACCCCGGACAGGAGTACATCTATCTCTGGAATGGAGTCCCACTCTTACTATAAAAGGTCATACTGGGCATGCTCCTACATTTAGAGTATTACAGCCCATGTCTAAAGCCACATCAGACTATATAACTGCATTGTGCACATATGTCTTTGCATACAGACAGCTATGTACACCATAACTGTCTTTACTCACACCCATCACACAGGATGGCCCCTCAGCTATCTGTAGGAGGCCCATATGTGATATATCTCCATCTGTTGAGTGTGACACACAGATGTATATATGGGCAACATATAACAATATTTCAAGCATACACACACATAGACATGGGGAAGAGAGAGACAGACTGTGATGGAGACAGAGAGACAGGGAGACACAGAAAGAGCATGAGTCATAGACAGGGATACCCTGAAAGGCATAGAGTGATGTCCTGCTGCAGACAATTGCATACCAGTTGTAACCAGTTGCATGTGCCAGCATGAAGGTGAGCTCCATTGTGTAATACTAGTGAGGTAGGGGTTGTAATATTACATCACCTGCCTTTGTGTGTGTGTGTGTGTGTGTGTGTGTGTGTGTGTGTGTGTGTGTGTGTGTGTGTGTGTGTGTGTGTGTGTGTGTGTGCATTTTTGTAGGTTTAAGTATTATGAGGCCTTTCCCACCCAGTACACTTCCTATTGCCCTACTTTACTTCTAAGATGAATGACATCAGCAGATATGCTGCTGTCATTCACCTTAGAAGTACCTTTGGACACTTGTCAGCTCTGTAAGCTCTGTGGCATGTGCAATAACTGTGTAACACTGTTGCGCAAATAAGTAAATAGGTAGGGGATGTAATCTCAATCCTGGCAAGTGTGTGTTTGTGTTTGTAGGTGAAAGTATTTGAGGCCTTTCCCACCCAGTACATATCCCATTGCCATACTTTAGAAGACCTGCTGATGTCATTCACCTTAGATGTACCTTTGGACACTCTTCAGTCCTCTAAGCTCCGTGGCATGTGCAATAACTGCATAGCACTGTAGTACAAATAACTAGATAGGTAAGGGTTCTAATTTCAGTCCTGCCAAGTGTATGTTTGTAGGTGAAAGTATTTTATGGCCTTTACTACCCACTACACTTCCCATTGCCCTACATTAGAAGACCTGCTGATGTCATTCACCTTAGATGTATCTTTGGGCATTCTTCAGCCTTATAAGCACCATGGCACATGCAATAACTGAGTAACACTGTAGTACAAATAACTAGATAGGTAGGAGTTCTAGTCTCAGTCCTGGTAAATCTGTTTGTATTTGTAGGTGAAAGTATTTTGAGGCCTTTACCACCCAGTACACTTCCCATTGTCCTACTTTAGAAGACCTGCTGATGTCATACACCTTAGATGTACCTTTGGACACTCTTCAGCCCTATAAGCTCCATGGCACGTGCAATAACTGTGTAAAACTGTCGGACAAATGAATAGATAGGTAGGGTTCTAATCTCAATGCTGACAACTGTGATACTGTGTGTGTGTATGGGTGATAACCATATTCTGTGTGTGTGTGTGTGTGTGTGTGTGTGTGTGTGTGTGTGTGTGTGTGTGTGTGTGTGTGTGTGTGTGTGTGTGTGTGTGTGTGTGTGTGTGTGTGTGTGTTGGTTATACCCTTTTGAGGCCTATTCCACCCAGTACACTTCCCATCACCCTACTTTACAAGGGTTGCTGAAGTCATTTACCTTAGATGTACCTTTGGACACTTATCAGCCCTAAAAGAATTGTGGTGTGTGTACATGTAGATAGGTAGGTGTTTGAATTTCAATGTAGCCAACTATACTACTGTGTGTGTTTGTGTGTGAAGTATTTCCCCTGTGGCTGTTGTGCATGTTGGTTATACCATTTTAAGGCCTGTTGACCCTCTCCCCATGACATTTTTAAAGAGCCATTTGATGGCATCAACATTACAAGCACAGTCACACATTTTCTAACACAAAGGCACTGTGACACATGCAATAGTAATATCAGTCTGTATTGTATATAACTAGACAGGTAGGTCATATAATAGGAAAAGTGTCAACTCTGTGTGCATGTGTGTTTTAATGCATGTCCCCATGCAGCTGTGTGTCTGTGTTTCAGATGGCTATACTATGTTAAGGGCCTGTGACCCCATCATTGGAAATCCTAACAGCCCCTGCAATTGCCACCCATTTGAATAGTAGTGGCAGACACTTCAACAGTATAGTAGCTCTGTGGTGTTTGTGTTATGCATACAGCAGTATTGTTTGTACAACTAGGCAGGTTCAGGTTCTGCTATCAGCAAGGGCAGGTCATGAGTGTGTGTGTGTGTGTGTGTGTGTGTGTGTGTGTGTGTGTGTGTGTGTGTGTGTGTGTGTGTGTGTGTGCATGTCTGTGTGTTTATACGTACATCCCCTTGCAACAGTCTACTTGTGTTATGGCCACCAGCATACCTCTCAGCTCTGCACAGAAAGATATCTGGTTAGATCCATATGGAAAAATGAGGCAAACACCAAACACTGAGTACAACCTTCACATATTGCTGTGGCATGCATGGAAAGTAGATA
This sequence comes from Protopterus annectens, assembly GCF_019279795.1. Taxonomy (NCBI): domain Eukaryota; kingdom Metazoa; phylum Chordata; order Ceratodontiformes; family Protopteridae; genus Protopterus; species Protopterus annectens. The sequence goes on along the minus strand of NC_056736.1, from coordinate 686,739,263 downwards.
CCAGAACAGGTTGTGCATGTGAATGCACTTTCTAACATGTATGTGTCGTTACATGACAATAGCTGTCATCAATCTGCAATGTTAGTCTGTCATGATTTTCCCACAGTTTGCCAGAAAACCACATTTTATAATAGAGAGAAAGAAAATATGTGTCAGACATCAGGACAATCTGTAGACATATGCAGAGGTCACAGCTATGGTCACCATCTGTACAAACCTGCAGGTTGCAGTCCATGTTTGGCAAGGTGTGACCTGTGACAACAACTGAAACAGTAAAGAGGCCCCAAGAGTGTAGAACAACAAAAATGTCATATGATCCTGTACTGATTGCATAGAGCAGTTGTTGCACAGCAGAAGCACCTCAATGTTATGACAAATAGTGTAAGCAAAGGTAATGTCACACAAAGAAGGTGTCATAGTAGCAAAGCAGAGGAAGTCTTATGTGTTGCACTTGCCGTGGCCATGGTATGTCTTGCCAACTGTCACGTCACTATAGGTCATATCCTGCACTCCACATTTGATAATGTTGCAAAGCCATTCATTGTCACTTATGTGTGTGCAATATGTATAATTGTGAAGGCCCTGTGACTACCTGGTTCCCCCAGTAACCCATAAGTATATAGGTATGAATGCTAATTGGCTCCTCCCACATATGTAGATACAGCCTAAGGCTTTGTGATTTGTAAGTATTTTGCACTCTGCCATTGAACCACAAACTGCTGTTAACACACTGTGATGAGCCATACAGTGGGTATGGAATGCTCTCAAGGTCCCAGCCTCAAGCTGTATGCAGACAACAGTGTCAGCATGCCATACAGCAAATGCATGTCCTCATCATGTCCCACATCAGCACCGACCCCATAAACACATATACTGCAATGACAGGCCTGGGTACTCAGGATGGCAACATAGTTGCATTAAGGCACCAAGTATTGGCAGTCATCAGGAATTGCTTGTATGTGGTTCACCACATAGTTGACTGGACCGCATCCAGCCAAAAGGTGGACATTACCTCCAAATAATCCTCAGTCAGTAAAACAATACATTAGCAGCATGGCCAGTCTACTATGCACCTGTGCAGACATCTGCTGAATCTGTAAAGTCTATGTTAACTCCCACAAAGGTCAGCCATATCCCTCAACACACACAAATGTGGAATTGGTACAGGATAATATGTGCATTTATGAACATGTACAATACAAGCTGTGATACTACCCAAATCAATGACATTCACAATAGGTGTACACTTGCGTGCATTACAAAATCTCACCCACAAGTGCAGTTTGACCGGACTTATGCATCCAGGTATGCAAAGGCTGCCACTATGAATGTTACATTATTGACATGATGACCACTGGGGCCTTACATGTAAAATTCTCGACTGTTAACTCTGTGCCACCAACCCTCATGACAAATGTGGGGATGTGTGCCTGGGAGGCAGTGGTTCCACAAAGGTTGGTGAAGAACTTCTCTGTAGGTGTCAGTGGTGCTTCTGTAGCAGGACCACCACCAGTGCCAGCACAGTCCCTGGGCACAGCTGCAGCCCTTTGTTATGCATTGTGCATTAAGTCTGTGGCACGGTGTTGGACCTGTTCATAGCCCATAGACTCTGTGTATGGTGGGTGACATCTACGATACATCCCACCTGCAAGACATGAACAGGGCAACATATCACAGGACCACGTACATTTGCTACCATTGTGTACAGACCCTACACATCCACATTTGTTAGCACTATGCACCACTAACATCCACATTATACCCCTGCCATCTATCAGTACAGTATGTGTGTAAGTATTGTGATCATACCAGCATTACAGCATGTGTTGCTCCCCTTATCCTGATGTGTCATGTTCCCCCCACTGAGGGCCATTAATGTGCATAATCTACTATTCAACATTCACATCGCACAGCACATGCAGCAGCTGGGGACATCACAGAGGTTAACCACCAGTGAATACCAGACCATCAAACATCTATCATACAACTATAGGCTATAAGGCCAACCCTCTACCCAGTGTCATACATACTCCTCAGGTGTAATCTCACTGTGACATGTGAGAAAATCATGGTCTCCACATTGCTGGGACTGCTGGCTGCATGAGTGCAGGTCATGCTGTGACACACACACAGACACACACACAGACACACACACACACACACACACACACACACACACACACACACTTACACACCCTGGTAAGGGACCTGGACTGGCCTTGTTGGCAGCTCACATGTTTGTCACACACAATCACCCTGCAGTGGAATGGGCACCATGTCCACATCAGGCAGGGTAGCTACAAACACCTTTGCAGGTGTGACCTGGTGAAATGGATGGTTAACAGCAAATACACCCTTGGGATACCACATATGTCCCTGTTGGAGTGGGAAATCAGCTGCCACCTTGCATATACATGGGCTAACTTGTAGCCTAGGCATATGGATGCTCATGGTTCATAGCCTAGCAACCTGAGATGGTAGCAGGACTACCAGAAATGGCCTGACTGCTGTGACAGACTGTGTTGTTATGTGTCCACACATATCATTGCCATCGACTGTTGGGTACCCTCTATGGGGCAACGTTACAGTACCAGGTCATCCAGACTACATCTGGCAAAGAGGCGAGTGGTACTACAAGTGCATGTGGACATTCCAGGAACATATGAGGTACACAGTAACAGACAGTGGTGCATATGTGGTGTAGGGTAACCTACTCACAGGCGTCTGACATCTGCAGTACCAGACATCATTTTCTGACTGCAGTCCTTCATGAATTGCCACTTATTTGCCAGAAAAACAAACTTTTATGGAAAACTTGGCCAAAATTGTGAAGCAAATATCAGGACATTCTGCAAAACTATGTACAGTTCAGAGGTATGCTGCAGACATAGCCATCAGGGATGAATGTATGTGCTGGGCAGCAGACTAACATGTAACATGACAGTCCTGGAAGTGTTGTTGAGAGCTACTGTTTAAATTCCTATTTCCCATGATTGCATCCCTGCATCTACATTCCATTACATACTTAATTGTTTGACATACCTGGTACAGTGCTGTACCCCTTTTTCAGAATAACTCCTCTAAAGGTGTTGTGAATAGTTGCAGTCTGTCTTCTTGATTAAAGTATCAGACTTGTTTAGCATAGGCATCAGCTTGCCTTTTGTAGGTAATGCTCATGAAGAGGTGATGGCCTGTGCACCAGTCGATTTCTCCTATTTGCTAATTGCACCCAGAACAGCTGGGTTGCCTTCCTATTAGCCAATGTCATGGCAACACAGTGCTATAATTAAGGCCTTCATGTGGGCCTTGCCCCTTTTCCTGGCCTATGAGGGGACATTATGGAGGTGTTGGAGGTATAGCATCACAGAGGGTCGGTGGAAATATTGTCCACTGTTTAGATTGATCTGTTGTGTCCACCGTTTTGCATGCTATGTCTGCATACTTCACAACCTCTTAGCATAGGAAATGTGGACACAGCATGACAAAATGTGGGGGCAAAGGATCACAAATATGGAGAGATTTTAAATATTGGTATCATAACCTTAGAGAATTGCTAGAGTAACAGGGTTTGTTTTTTACATTCAATTTCTGAGGGATTTGAAATCTGACACTCAAATGTGTATTATTGTTTAGTGACTTCCATCCTGATATCATCCCAGTGATTTAGCAGAATACCACAAATGTTATGAGGAACAGGCCATGAATATGAGCCATAACCCTGGACATTCTGTGGAAATCTGTACAATGAACGACAACAATGTTGAGCAAAAAAAGACCTTTATAACAACACAAAGCTTTCAGGTAATACACCCTTTCTCAATGCTTAATACAGGTTCATTAAAAACAGCAGTTTAAATAGGAGTCATAGAGGATCACATGACACGCAGCCCAAGCATCATATGATCATCAATTAAAACAATACATTATATACATATAATGACATAAAATGTACAAAAATCATATGGAATATATAATCATATATATCACTTTATCTTAGTACGCTGTATTTTAGCCAATACAGGCTTTAAAGAAACAGCGAAATTCAGACCAGGTGGACTGTCAGCTGATAGTCTAATGATCCATTCAAACTCTCTTATTTCCAATAGATTTCCTATATCACCTCCCCTAATGGATGCATAGACATTATCAATCACCCTAAATTTAAAATTATGATCTACACCATGCACATTAATATGCTTAAATAAAGCATTGTTCTCACATGCCCTTCTTATCTCAGATTTGTGCTCTATTATGCGCTCTTTCAACTTCCTAGTTGTTTTCCCAATATAGAATGAAGAGCAGGCTGTACAAGTTGCAAGGTATACTACATTATTAGTAACACAAGTAGCCGATACACGAAAAGTGTAGATCCTGTGCATTATCGGATGCACAAATATATTATTCCCATGCATGTCGTTGGTGCCAACATTCATAATGTCACCACAACAACTACAGTTACTACATGCAAATGTACCTTTCTTCCTTATAATACACCGACTCAGTGTTTCATCCCTAAAATCTTTGTAACATAATATGTTCTTTAATGTCTTCATATTCCTATATGCAAACCGTGGTCTGTCATCTAGAATTGCCCTAATCTCAGAAGATGCCATTAAGACTGTCCAGTATTTATTTATGTGTCATAGTGTTATAAGATGTTATGTATCTAACTTTCACTTCATTGGAGGAGTCACAATGACCACTACCTGCATATTCATTAGTTGACAAAAATATAGGTTTAAAGATAGTTTGTCTATTTGTTATTACATTGGTCTTAATGTCTGTCAAAATGTCAGGTCTATATCCACTAGCTATAAATTCTTGATATGTCTCCTCCAATTGAATTAAAAAACATGAATCATCTGTAGTTAATCTACTTATTCTACCAAACTGTGCCATAACGACACTTCTAAAGACATGTGGGGCATGCATGCTAGAACCAGAGGTCGTCAAGAAGCAAAAATTGCTGAGAGATATGGGGGATTTTCAAAAAGGACATATTTTTTCTTGACCTAAGAATGATGTAATGATGACTAAAAGTATAAATAAGGACACTAATAGTTCAGCATCACAAAAACCTCCTTTGGATAGCTTGGATGATTTTCCTGAAATGTTGATGGTAGACTCTCGGTCTACTTCTCGCAAGATGACAGCGATTGTACCAGCTGGTAATGTGGCTATAACCACGCCTACTGCTACTTCAGCTGCATCTCAAACAGATGGGATGAATATTGGTGTGTGCATGCCGACGGGTGAACCTAGTAGCAGCACTGACAAAAAAATTGAATTCAGTTGAATCAAGCAGAGAAAGTCCAAGAGCGCTCAACCTCGAGGGGGAGGTCGGAGACGAGACAGACATTATATTCCAACAAATGAAAGAAGAACAGTCCGGAGAGACAGGTGAAAGTAATCCGAAGATAGTGGCAAGTACTTTAAATTTATCCGTTCTTGAGTTGGAAACTGCACATCATACACTTCTGCACAAAGGACTTGGTTTTATACCAGCAGCAAGTGATGATATAGTTACTGCATTAACGGATCTTAAATATTTTATTAGAAATGTGAGTTTGAAGGTATTATTTAAGAACAATGTTTCTACACAGTTAGATTTCAGAAGACGCAGTACTTTTATTCCTATTAATATGCCTGTTCTTACTGCGTTTTATAACTTACGTGAGAAGGATTTGAGATGTTTATATTCTAAAACAGTCAGGAAGGATTACAATTTGTGTTACTCTGAATTTTTAGCCCTTAAAGATTTGAAGCTAAACTCGAATATCGTGATCAAGCAGGTCGATAAAGGGGGTGTTACTGTGATAATGGATAGGGTAAAATATATGTCATCTGTTTCCAAATTGTTAGCAGACACTTCAGCTTTTAAGGTAATATCACTTATAGATGTGAAGAAATGTATTAGTTTTATTAACATGTTCATATATGATTTACAGCTCTTTGGTGATATAGATTTAGATTTATTTCATTTTTTTACTGTTTCTTGTCCCACTATACCACAGTTATATGGAATACCAAAAATTCATAAGTCTCAGCATGATCCACCGATGCGGCCTATTGTTTCGAGTAATGGGTGGATGATGGAGCCTATTTCCGTCTACTTACAAAGGCAATTGCAACCATTTTTGGTTCAGTGTAAAACTGTGTTGAAGCATACCACAGATTTTATCTTGAAATTAAAGCAATGGTATAATGATTTAGATAAATCAAATATTAATAAGGGTGATTTTCTTTTTGTTACACTGGACAGCTCTTCATTATTTACAGTCATTCCTAATGACTATGGTGTTAATTCAATTCGTGAATTTTTGGTTCAATATTCATCTTTTACAGATAGACATATTGAAAATGTATGTTCTTTACTTGATTTAGTTTTAACTAATAATGTTTTTTTGTTTAACAAACAACTGTATTTGCAGCTTACCGGTGTTGCTATGGGCACACCAGTAGCTAATACATATGCAAACTTAGTTTTGCATCAGTGGGAGAAGCTCTATGTTCATAATGGTAATGAATTTTTAAATTCAAATGTATGTTTCTACCAAAGATTTGTGGATGATTGCTTCTTGATTTGGAAAGGGTCTCCCATGGAATTATCTGAGTATTTGCTTTATCTAAATAATACTACTGGATTTTTGAAATTTAAAATGGAATTTTCTGATAATTTGAAAAGCTTTTTAGATGTTAATATAGAGTTTCGGGATGGTATAGTGAATACAAGTGTATATAAAAAAGAGGTTAATGCTGGGAGATATTTGCATGGTTCTAGCATGCATGCCCCACATGTCTTTAGAAGTGTTGTTATGGCACAGTTTCGTAGAATAAGTAGATTAACTACAGATGGTTCATGTTTTTTAATTCAATTGGAGGAGACATATCAAGAATTTATAGCTAGTGGATATAGACCTGACATTTTGACAGACATTAAGACCAATGTAATAACAAATAGACGAACTATCTTTAAACCTATATTTTTGTCAACTAATGAATATGCAGGTAGTGGTCATTGTGACTCCTCCAATGAAGTGAAAGTTAGATACATAACATCTTATAACACTATGACACATAGTGTTAGGAGTATTATAAATACATACTGGACAGTCTTAAGGGCATCTTCTGAGATTAGGGCAATTCTAGATGACAGACCACTGTTTGCATATAGGAATATGAAGACATTAAAGAACATGTTATGTTACAAAGATTTTAGGGATGAAACACTGAGTCGGTGTATTATAAGGAAGAAAGGTACATTTGCATGTAGTAACTGTAGTTGTTGTAGTGACAATATGAATGTTGGGACCAACGACATGCATGGGAATAATATATTTGTGCATCCGATAATGCACAGGATCTACACTTTTCATGTATCGGCTACTTGTGTTACTAATAATGTAGCATACCTTGCAACTTGTACAGCCTGCTCTTCATTCTATATTGGGAAAACAACTAGGAAGTTGAAAGAGCGCATAATAGAGCACAAATCTGAGATAAGAAGGGCATGTGAGAACAATGCTTTATTTAAGCATATTAATGTGCATGGTGTAGATCATAATTTTAAATTTAGGGTGATTGATAATGTCTATGCATCCATTAGGGGAGGTGATATAGGAAATCTACTGGAAATAAGAGTGTTTGAATGGATCATTAGACTATCAGCTGACAGTCCACCTGGTCTGAATTCCACTGTTTCTTTAAAGCCTGTATTGGCTAAAATACAGCGTACTAAGATAAAGTGATATGTATGATTATATATTCCATATGTTTTTGTACATTTTATGTCATTATATGTATATAATGTATTGTTTTAATTGATGATCATATGATGCTTGGGCTGCGTGTCATGTGATCCTCTATGACTCCTATTTAAACTGCTGTTTTTAATGAACCTGTATTAAGCATTGAGAAAGGGTGTATAACCTGAAAGCTTTGTGTTGTTATAAAGGTCTTTTTTTGCTCAACATTGTTGTCGTTCATTGGATTCATTGATACAGCTTTTTGTGCCTACAAAATCTGTACAATCACATGTGACACTTTGCAGCATTTATTGGTCTGTGTACTGGTTCTGTGTCTGTGTCAGAGGCCCAAGTACACAGTGCTTTTGGCTACTATATGTCAGAGTACTGTGTGACTGGCTATCAGGATTGCTCATATAACTCAGTTACTGTACTCAAGAGGTCAGTTGGCCTACTGGTATGTTGGCCTGACTGCAGTTGAAATTATTCTGTATTCATAATTTGGCAGTAATGTTTTTCACCCTAAAGATATATTCCTGTACTGCCTGATAACTTTACAAATGTATCAGCATACTAAAAATTGTACATATTTTCAAAGAATGTCAGGAGTTTGTGCTCATATTTTTGGTCTGCTCCTCAGAATATTTGTTGTTTTCTGGCAAATAACTGGGATAATCTGAGGTCTGATGGCACTAAATAATGACAGAGGTGGGAGTTACAGACTTTGAATCCTTCAGAAAATGTATGTTAAAACAAACCATGTTACTCTAGCAACTTTCTTATATGTATACCTGCACTATGTAAAATATGTGCCTATTGTTGTGCCTCTGTCCCCCATTTTGTCAATGTTCATCCAGTTTCTTGCACTAAGAGATTGAGAGGTATGTGCATCAATAGCTTCCCAGAACTGATTTGGTGTAGTGGTACATTGTTCTGACATTGTTCTGGCTCTAGTGTGAAGGGTCCTGGAATCAAGAGTTTGCAGTGATATCTTTTTTCCTTGCTAAATGACTGTAATGCATGATATGTTTGAAAAAGCATCACAAACTCCTACAGCTCATATGGTGTAGTGGTATGTTGTTCTGAGCCTAGTGCACATGATCATGGGTTTGAGACTTGATAGTAATATGTTTTTTCCCTAATGTTAAATGACTGTAATACATAATATGTTTGAAAAAGCATTATAAAATCCCACAGCTTATATAGTGCAGTGTTACATTGCTCTGACTGTAATATACAGAGCCCTGGGTTTGTGACATGCCAGCGCTGGTTATTTTGTTGCTGGGCAAAACAGGGGCTGATTGAGACAGAGTGATTAAAGCAGTTTTAAGCTGGTTTGTGTGATGCTAAGTGATGCCAAGAGTTGCTTAGTCCTTTTTGGCTTCACTTAGCACTGCTTATTCCCACTTAAACCCACACTAATTTCAAAAAGAAAAGAAAAAAAGGGTGATAGGAAAGTGGTGAAATGGGGTCAAGCAGGGAGAAAGCCAGCTAGGGATGTGCAGGCCAGTAACTCTCCATTTCTTCTGCAGCAACAGCTGTGAATGATGTGGACAATTTGGAATTTAGTGCCTCACACCACACAGGGAGGGGTGTGGGCGACATACATTGGTTGAGTAATTCTGGGGTAAATTAATTGATGTCAGTGTACTTAGGGCAGAAATGGAGAGCTATGTAGAGGATGTGTTTTTTTGGGGCGGAACAGATTCCCCCTTTTTTTAAGGTGAGAGTGTGGTGTTATAGAAAGGTTGTAGGTACATTTTGGGAGGTAGGCTGGGTAGGAGAGGTTGCTTTTTCAGACAGACACGACAAACACAACAGCAGACAGGGGAGGTGTATGACACATGAGGGGGGGTAAACACCTTGGACAGGGAGGGTGGTTGGGAATCAGAGGCCCATGTACCCCCAGATGGAAACAGTGGGACTGAGGTCCCTACCCATGGACAGTCACTACTGCCCCTTCATGGCCACAAAGGTGGCTGTGCTGGGGGCTGGACAATAGGGGCAGGCTGTCCCTCAAGGTGCACCAGTCTGCCCTCAATCTGGCTCAGGTATCCATCCAATTCTTTCTGGATGACCCTGCGCACCATACCTCAGAACTTTTTGTGGGTGATGGGTTCCTCTCCGTGCCCATGCCAGAGGGGGGCAGGCCCTGTCCCCTGAGGCGGTTCCACCAGAGGGTGGTGCAGGACCAGTGGAGGAGACAATTCTGGGTTGGCTCCCAGATGTGCTAGGGTCCAGTGCCAAGGTCAGGTGAGGTGGGACAGGTGGATCCGCTGGGATCTGCCTTCTCAAACATGCTATGGTGTTGAGGTTTTTCAAAATGTATTGGATAGTCATGAACAAGACATTTCAAAATGAGTTATAACAGCATGCATGGGTGTTCCAATTAACCCAGAACAATAGAAGTGAAACAACTGCATAGGTAACAGAACACGTGCATAAATGGAATAACAGTCAGTATTGTAACAGCATGCCAGTTACATTTATGGCAACAGGTCACCAACAATGGTATTTGAACAAGGTATGTTAATATGCAACCAATTAAATATATGAACAATAATAGAACACAAGTCCCAACATTAGGTTTTGAGAACAACATACCCGTAGTATATGAATAATAATTATTGATGCAGATAAGGGGTGGGGGGAGAGAAAAAAGTCCATTAGCAACTGTATAGGCTTCTATTTTTCACAACAGTACTGCTCAGTACTCTACAGGTCTGCTCTCACTTTACATCTACCTATAGCCCGGGTCTATATTATATTCTCGAATGTCAAATCTGACATTGTTGACACAAGAATATCGAACGCTCAGAATCTCGAGCATGTAAACAGAAATCTTCATAAGGGGAGATTTCCGTTTACTGCAATGAAGTGCGGTCTCGGAGTTGGTATATTTAAGTAGCGGGGGTGTAGGGGGCACAGCCCCCCACATTGGGGGTGCAGGGGCCTTGTCCCCCTGCTTAAAACTGTTAGGGTACTTTTTTCATTTTTATGTTTTTTTATACGCTCGAGATTTTGAGCATTCGATATTCTCATGTCGACAATGTCAGATTTGACATTGTCGACATTCAAGAATATAATATAGACCCTATAGCCATAACTTCTGTAGTGCATACATAACTGTTAAACTGTGAACCTGGAATGGTATGGGGCAAACGATGAGAACTCTGGGTACATGACTAGACGGGACTCGTACATGACATGGTTACATATATGTTGAAGAAGGTGTACCCTGCACTGATGTTGTGTGAGTGTGCTACTGGCATACTTCACCTGGATTCATATCTGTGTCTAAGGTTATTGGCAGCAGTGACCACTAGCTGTGACAGCATAACACTTGAGAGAGATTTATCAGGAAGAGTGCATGGTGTATGTACCTATCCTGCTGTCATTTGCAGGCATGGGGTTGGACAGTGGAACAGTTGTACACAGTTTGTTAGTATACCCTTCATACAGCTACTACAAACATTTCTTTACCTGTAAGACCTGTGGAAAACATATCCGTTAACACTATCTGACTGCTTCTACAAATATTTAAGATTACTTGAGTGTAAGTATTCACACATCTTAGTGCCACTCCCTGGATTCAAACCATGGTTTGGGTCTGCAAAAGTGAATGACAGAGCTATTTCTCATCACACTAAGTGACTGGGAAACTGCCATCTCTTGCTTGACTGATTTCTACCTAATACTCTCTTGGGTAGACAGTCTGCCCTTGTAATCTAAGTGTAGTGTCACGAAAGACTGTGGTGACAGTTGAACATACATGCCTGAGATTCATGCATGACAGATAGGGTCTATATTAGAACACCAAACGTTCAAAATTTCGAGTGTTCTAATATCGACCCATTTTCAGTGAACGCTGAAAATATCGAAGAAACAGAAAACCAAATTTTTTCCTAGGGAAAGAATTTGGTTGCTCATTTCTGTTCCTTCGGTATTTCAGCGCTATGGTGGAAAGTTACGAGTCGGGTTCAGGTAAGTGTGCAATTGTGTGGATGTGAGGGTTAGGGCAGGTTAGGTGAGTTAGGGTTAGGGTGTGGGTCAGGAAAGTATGCGATTGTGTGGATGTGAGGGTTAGGGCGGGGTAGGTGAGTTAGGGTTAGGGAGTGGGTGAGGTGACTGTGCGATAGTGATGGACCTTAGGGTTAGGGTTTGGGTTAAGGTAAGTGGATAGTTAGTGGTGTATGTATAATTTAGTGTAGAGATAGGTGTAAGAGTTTAGGTGTATGTGTGTGGATTGCTGTTTGTTTGGTGTGCTTGTGTTGTGTGTATGTGTTTTGGAACATTCTGAATGCTCGATGTTTTAAATTTTCAATTCATAGGGTTTGATATTAGAACAATCAACATTTTGAATGTTCGGTGTTCTAATATAGACCCAACAGATAGTGTACTGTGTATTAATCCTTTGAAATAATAAGATCTGGAATGCAAAGGCTAACACAAGGCAATGTTGCAGTGGACACACTATAATACATTACACATTACTATTCAAGGTTCAGATGTTAGTAGTACAGGACATATTTAATTGTAACTTGTTTTACAGCTCCACAATCTACAGTTTTGCATAACAGCTGGTTATCAGAACAACCTCAGTTAATGCATGCTGTCAAAGCCATATTTGCTGTGAAGCACCTGTACATATTCTATTTCATCAACAACATACCAGAGTAAACATAACAGTTTGTGGTATAAATCTTTATTTGAGTAACATGACACAGTGTTTTATTACAGTTGTGATTCTACTTTCAGTAGTACTGCATATCCTGCAGATTAATATTGGTCTGACAATTTATTTATTCAGTACACTCAGAACACACTATACCTACTGGCAGTAAACAATGTACTCCTTATTATTTATTGCAATATATACTGCAAGATAGATCTGTACTGACCAGACTCTTGGAGCAGCCTAACCAGTCTGTCCACATGGGCTTTGACATAGCTAGCTCTCACCTTTGGAGCTGTATGGGAAAAACAACCATTATGCATACCTGTCTATCACATACTCAGGCTAGAATTTGGTAAAGCTATGGGTAGAATACTTACAAACTACTGGGGCATTGCTGTCTTGAGCATCTTGGATCTATTGGGCCAAGAGTGCCCCCTTTCTCCACTTTAGGTTGGCATAGTGATGTCATACCTGCTCACCAGTTTGGGGGAATTCCAGTGGCCCTGGTGAGGTCACATGCCAGATGGTCCCAGGCCTCACATTTGTATCAAGAGCCCTGGTACTGGCCCTGCAGCAGTCTGTCATCATGGTGTTGCACAAGGAGCCCAGCCATGACCCTGGACTCTAAAATGCCCCAGTGCTGCACACAAAAGCATGCTCCCTCTCCACCTCCAGACATAGCTCAACAACACCTTCTGGCTGTATTCTCACCTGTGTGGTTTAAGTAAGGCCATATTCCCACCCTTTGCTATCATTGGACCATTTTTGAAAATGCTGAGCACAGCAATTACACTTCTTATCAATGTTCAAACCAGCTAAGCATAACTAAGCACTGCTAAGCATTGCTCAGTTTTCATTTAAAAGGAAATTAATGAATTGGACATTAATTTCTCCTTACTGACATATTAATGTTTTATATTTCACTTTACATGATGTCCCCCTATGTGCTTTGATTACATTACTTTGGGGAGTGACTGTACTGTCTGGGACACTTGTGTTTATATGAGAGATTTCACATCATATACCCACTGACACTGGACTTTTGGACGAGCTACACAACCATGGTCAACAAGTATCAATTACTACATCATTAAATAAATAATAAATTATTTCACAGTGCTTTCCCCTGTAAATGCTAAATGATCTGTCTTGCTATTTGAACCATGAACTACTGCAAGCAAAGCCAAAACTCTAACCACTAAGCTAAATCAGCATTCAAATCCGCAGCTATACATTTCTACATAGTTCTTCATGGACGTTTAAGCTCTACTGAGCAAGCCTCCATGGTGTGCCAACCTGCTCAGCTATGCTTAAACTTCACATATATAGAGGAAAAAAATAGAATACAACCATTTTAAATAGATGTATCTCAATACTGACATTTCAGCATGTCAATTGCAGGCCACATACTATTCATAACAATGTATGCTAATACAACACCTGTTATTCTATCAACTTTCTAAGTTTGTAAGAGCAATATTTCAACTGTTTCCCTATTTTTGGCATTTTGTCCCACTTTTATTTCAAGGCTCTGGCCAGATTTCTTGCTCTAGGGGGTTGTGAAGTGTGTGTCTGAGGACACTATTTAACTATCAAGTGCCATACAGCACTTTCACAATGCAGGGAGTGTGTTGCTGTCCCTGTCACGCACACCCTGCATCGCATTCCATTCACAGATCTCTTTTTAGTGTCTGCAGACACTGAAAAGATTCTAAAGTGCTGTATGGCACTTTGACAGTGCAGAGAGTGTGTTACAGATCTGCGAGCTCTACTGCAACACACCCCCTGCACTCATTCAGTATCCGTGTCCACAGATCCATCTCAGTAGCGTGCCTTCATTAATATGTACAGCACGCTGCTGAGAGGGGCATGTAAACATGGATACCATTCACTCAGTGTAGGAATAACAATATTCCTACATGGGATTTATTGAATTCGGGGTGTCTTAACTGTGATTTATACTTCCGTGATTGTATGTCTCCTACACTGAATGCCAGTGTTTATAAATTGTGCACTGATGCATTTCCAAACAGACCTCTCACTGAACCAGTAAATCAAGTCATGATTACAATAACTGCTGAGTTCACAAAGTATAACATGAAATGCATGCATCTCAATACCCAGTGGCTCAGTAGCACAACTGATAAGATAGGCACGCATTAGTATTTACTTACTGATAGGGAGGGGTTCAGTACTCATTGTGGACAACCATACCTGAAACAGCATGTGTGTGTGTGTGTGTGTGTGTGTGTGTGTGTGTGTGTGTGTGTGGTCCCTTGGCTGTTTACACACCAGCTGCAGTTTTTTCTGCTTTCCTGCTTAGAAACACAAGCCTGTTGCAAACCACGTCAACCTGCTGACACTGCATGCTGTAATTATGTCACATAGGTTAATACCAACAGCAGACATCTAACACTGCAGTGATTCAGTAGCACAATGTGTAAGCTCAGAGTGTATTAGTCTGCAACTATAGTGAGATAGGGGTTCTAAATTCCCTCCAGTCAGATCTTGCTATCACTAAAATCTCAGTAAATGGCCTTGTATTCAGAGTATGTGTTTGTATGTTGCATTTTCAAATATTGACAGATAAATGTGTGGATTTATGCACACATAACATGAATGGATTGTCTATGCCACACAACATAATGTGAATTGCATGAATTGCACTGTCTAGTAACAGATGATCAGAAAATTGTTTGTTTGCTTAGCCCTATGTATGTAAACAAAATTATGGGTTATACAATCAAGGTTGTCAAGTGTTTTTGCATGTTTTGTATCCAGCGTTATAAACACTGGCATTCAGAACATACTTTGTTTGATGAACTCCTGGGAAGAGCTGCTCAGCAGGTGACTCCTATCCTAATCAGCCAAGCACACAGGCAACTCCTAAACTGCATTACTATAAAGCATGCAATCACCCTAAATTCTGCTTTTTCCTCAATGCTCACAAATCACTGGAGTGCTGATATGGAATTTTTATCTGTCAAAATGCTAGGGGCTGCTGCTGCTTTACTAGACTTGTATGTGCTTCAGGCCAAAGCCAATGCTGCTGCTGGTGCTGCTGGCATTAGGCCCATGCATAGTAGGAGGAGGAGAGTGTTTAGGCCCAGGAGAACCTTCTACATGCTGCATAAGCTGGAGATTGTAGATCACTATAGGATGGACAGGGACTTGTTACAGGAACTCTGTGAGCTGTGCCGTCCTCACCTCACCACAAGAACTAACAGAGGGAAGTCCATCTCAGTGGAGACTAAGGTATGTGTGGCCATGACAATATTAGCTACAGGTACCTTTCAGAGACAGACTAGAGGCATGATGGGTGTATCACAGCTGTCAGTATCCAGGATCCTACACCAGTTTCTGGATGCCATGCCTATACATGGTAGTAAAAACATACTTCCCCCCTAGTGCTGAGGAGAGAGCCAGCAATATGGTCCACTTCTATCAGGTAGCTCACTACCCTGAGGTATTGGGCACCATTGATTGCACACATGTGCACATCAGGGAACCACCAGTTGAACAGGGTAGGGTCTACATAAACTGCAAGGGCTTCCCCTCCATCAATTGCCAGGTCATGTGTGATGCCAGGGGACTCATCCTGAATGTGTGTGTTGGCTAACCTGGCAGCTAACATGACTCACACATCTGGCAATCATCACAGTTGTACCAGATGTTTGCCAGAGGGGACATTCCCCCAGAACCATTTAGTGGGGGATGCTGGTTGTGCCGTGGAACCGTGGCTGATGATGCCCATCAGAAATGTACACCCACCCACAAAGAAATGCTATAATGAGGCACACGCACAGACTAGGAACATAACTGAGCATGTGTTTGGGCAACTCAAGGCACTTTTCCGGTGCCTTGATATCTCTGGTGGAGGCTTGTAGTATGAGCCACGCAGATGTACGCAAATATTTTCAGTGTGTGCTATGCTCCACAATCTGGTTCTGTGGAAACAGCTGCAGCAGAAACAGCATTGCCAAGGTCCTCCCAGTCCCACACCAGTGCCTATGGCTACACAGGATCATCCACATGTGGACTCGGAGGGGAAACACCAGTGGAAGTACCTATGGGCAGACATAGGCGTGCTCAGTATGCACTTGCCTTGGCAAAGAGACATGACATTGCAATCACACTGGAGACATAGGGCCCTAGGGACTGACACTACCGTCTCTACTATTCACATACCTACATTAATGTGATGACAGGCTACAGTCACAGCCCTTACTTATCTCTGTATTGGCTGTGTCCTGCATCAGACATGCACAACCCTGCACTACTGTACTTTCCAGCCCTGCAAATGCCAGGAATGTCATGGGTCCACAACTACCTATTTCTGCACTGTCCTATACGCATTACTACTTTAACAGTGGAATACAGAGATTTTGCACATGTGTACCATAAGTATGGGTGTGCATTCAGAATGGTTGCAATCCTTGAGTGCATCATTGCCACTGAACAGTGTATGGCTGCCCACCCCCCCCCCACAAAAAAAATGGCACCTTTGCTTTTCACACTACTCAATTCACACAGGCAGTCCACATTTCTTGATGGAACAGTCACACAGATGTTAAAATATGGTAACACCATTTCCCTCTGCCACAGGCTGGCTGCAGTAACACATTTTCATACTGCTTAATAAATGTTGAGCATATCCAGCTTTTACACACTTGCAGAGAAATAAGCAATGTATATGGGCATTATTGCATAAAAGATATACTATGAGTTTGAACCCAGAACCTAGTGAACTACAAGCCAGCACTCTATCCACATAACTATAGTGTCTGCTATGAGCATTGAGACTTCATTGGAATACATCACACAGCAGGTTTTACAAATGCCAAGCAACAACGAGTAGGCATTATTAATTACTGGACACCTGCCAGCTATGATTCATTGGCTCATTTGCCCATTTTTGGATTATCCTCACTTTGCAAGGTTTAGCGCCTCTGCCTGCCACGGCGTACCATGCAAATGCAAGCTAAGATTTAAACGGAAAAATAAAAAATTAATTTATTACATTTACAGTACATAATACTTATTTCTACATTAAAAGTAACTAAGCAAACATAACTAGCATTGGCAAACCATTCAATTAATGGTTTACCAATGCTAGCTTCCATCTACACACACTTCCCTGCTTACAAGGAAACTTGTTCCATGTAAGCAGTTGAAAACTCATTCATGGCAGCACATGAACAAGCTGCTCACACTGTGTAGAGTGCATGTAGCCCATTAATAATGCAGGGATCGTGCACTCTATACAGTGCTACAATCAGCATGAAAAGCCTCTGTGTAGGCTCTGCATGGAGCTGACATGGACTTTAATGAATACTGCCTGATATTTCTTTAAGAAACACTTCAGAAGCTTTGGAAATTTCTGAAGCTAAATGTACTTGTAGAGGAACAGAAATATACATCAAAATATAATAAATCTTTAGGCAAATTAATATCATAAGGACACATATTTTCCCAAGCATGGATAGAGTCAAGTATTCCCAGATGTGTACATAAGGTGTTCCCACAATGCTTTGAAACTGAATTCAAGCCTTTTCTGTGTCAAAATGTGAAGCATAATGTCTAAAACTGTGATGGTGCCTCACAACAAACATGATGAAAGGGGTGCCTGTTACTCTTTAAATTCTCACTCCTTCATTCAATGGAAAGAGTTCAGTTCTAAAATGATCAGCAAACAGAAAAAACATTTTTTTCTAATACTAATTCCATAAGTCAACAAAGTGTAATTAAAAATTAATTAAAAAAATTGGTAATTTACTTAAAAAAAAAATTATGTGGAATAATTGCATGTAATGAAGTAATATATGCAATCATTAATAAAAATTATTAAAAAAATAGGCCCTGGGATTCAGTAAACTCTGTGTAAGCTTTGTGCGAGGCTTACATGGAGTTTGCATGTGTGCACAGTGATGCGTGGTGAGCAGCAGCACTAGTTGCATATTTATGCCACGCACCACATTTAAAAGTAAATAAGTGTGATTTCATGGCCAGCAACGGTGTTGCTGGCTAGGAAACTGTGTAAGCCAACACACATAGCAATCCTGTTGAAGTCAGAGTACAGAAGGTTTATCATTTTGCACGGAATGCCACAATGATCACCAGGGCTTAACAGATAACACTTTTCATACCTCTCAATCTCTTAGTGCAAGAAATCTGAACAAAGCACAACATAATGGGAGGACAATAACCCAAAAATATGGAAAAATTTTACATATCTGCTCTTTTAAACTTAGAAATGTGCTAGAATAACAAGGAGCTTGTATGAACTCTGAGGGTAATGCTACTCAGTGTTAGAAGTCTAAACCTCAAAATGCACTCACTCGAGGCACTCCTTAAAATGAAGAATATCGACATCTGTGCAGTGACAGAGACCTGGTTCAAGGCTCCAGCGAGCACCACTGCATTACCAGGCTACAATTGATACCACACCTTTCGGCCACCTAACCTGGACCAAAACACTAAAGGCAGAGGCGTGTCCATATTCATTAAGGATATCCACACCTCCAGGCTAGTTGCTCAACATAATGCATCTGAAATTATCCAAGTGCAACTAACACTGGGCAAGACTGCAATCCAGGTTGTAGCTTGTTACAGATCCCCCACCATGCCCCAGGACTCCTACTCTTCATTTCTTAAGATACTGGAAAATATTAAGGTACAACCCAATACCTTAATTATGGGTGATTTCAACTACCCCACCATCAACTGGGAAAACTACTCATGTACCAACTCATTTGCTCAACATTTTCTGGAATTCATAAATTCCAATGCCTTGGATCAGCTTGTCCACATCCCCACCAGGGGCAGCAATATCCTGGACCTGGTCATTACCAATATGGGTAACCGGTGTTTCATGCCAAAGGTCAACTCCTTGCTGGTCAGATCCGTCCACAAGCTAATCACCCTAGACATCCATATCCCACTCCCCATTAAGGAAACCACCATCAAAAACTACTCCAAAGCCAACTTCCTGCTTCTTAAGACAGAAGTGGCAAACTTCATGATACCCATGCAGATGGATAATAGAGGTACGACTGCTGAATCTTAAACAAATGCACTATATAAGCACATATATGAGTGCATGGATAGTGCCATCCCCAACAGAACCAAGAATCTATCCTCCAAGAAAAGGAAGCCAATGTGGTGGTCCCCTGCCATAAACAAACTCTACAACAGAAGGAAGAAGCTGTTGCAAAAAAGAGTAAAATCCCAAGATTGGAGGAATTCCCTGGTCAGCCTCAGCAAGAAGCTGAGATCTGTCATAAAATCCTCCAAAGCCAGTTATGAAAATATAATCGCCACTGATTCCAAAGACAACCACAAAGCATTCTACAGCTATATCAAGACTCTCAATGGCAACACGCAGATCTGCTCTGAGCTACAGAACAATGGCACTAAATATACAGAACCAACCAATATTGCCAACATCCTGGCAGATGGGTTCAGTGCTAACTTTATCCCCGTCTCACCCTCCAAAGGGCCCGTCTTAATACTGGAAGAATGCAAAGCCCCTGTAATCATGGATGAACAGGTAAAGAACACACTATCCAAAGCCAAGAACACAGCATCCATGGGACCAGACAACATCCCAGGCTGCGTACTGCATGAACTACAGAACGAACTGGCACCCCACCTAAGTACCATGTTCAATCATAGCCTCACCTCAAGCTATGTGCTTACTGAATGGTGCACAGTGACAGTTTTCCCACTCCACAAAGGGGGTTCCACCACAGACCCTGGAAACTACCTCCCCATTAGCCTGACGAGCCTGGTCTGCAAGGACATGTACTATATCATCTTGGAGCTTATAAACAAAGACATAGGTAACCTCCAAACCCTGGACCCCACTCAGTTTGGGTTTGTAAACGGTAGATCATGTCTACTAAACCTGATTGACTTCTCTGAAGTAGTCACTAGAGCTGTAGATGAGAGCAAGGTAGTGCACACAGCCTATCTTGACCTCACCAAGGCTTTTGATACCATCCCCCAGTCTGGAATTATAAACAAAATCACTAGACTGGGCATAAATCTCTATGTCACAAGATGGGTGGCCAACTGGCTCACTGACAGAATCCACACAGTAAAAGTAGCTGACTCCAAGTCTGACTTCAGACCAGTGACGAGTGGAGTACCACAAGGTTTGGCCCTGGGTCCTCTCCTGTTCGGCATCTACTTCTCTGAAGTGAAGGCCAACAAAGAAGGTCTTTGGCTAACAAAGTTCACAGATGACTGCAAACTGGGAGCCATAATAGAATCACCTAATGATGTAGACATTCTACAAAAGGGCCTCACATAGACAGATGCTTGGTGTCAAAGTTATGGCCTCAAGCTCAATGCCAAGAAGTGCATTGTCATCCCCTTTGGGAAAAACTCAATACCCATGAACTACCACATAGGTGGTAACTCACTAAACATTGAAAGTGTGATAAGAGACCTTGGAACACAGGTGGACGGTAGTCTCTCCTTTGATAACCACATCGCTGCAGTAGTCAGGAAATCCTTCTATGTGGCACACCTCATCACAAAAGGGTTCTCCTCTAGAAAAAAAGGAGGTCATTGTTCCTCTCTACTCATCCCTCATCAGACCCATTATAGAGTACAATGCCCCGTTTGGCATGTATCTCAAAAGACAGCTACAACAATTGGAAAGGCCACAGAAATACCTCACTAAGAGGATTACTGGCCTCAAACAGATGCCATACGCAGACCGTCTCAAAAAACTCCAGCTGTATTCCGTCGCATATCACCTACTCAGAGGCAACCTCTGCCTAACATACAAAGCTATGTCAAACCCAGAGCTGT
Organism: Protopterus annectens; assembly: GCF_019279795.1. Lineage (NCBI taxonomy): Eukaryota > Metazoa > Chordata > Ceratodontiformes > Protopteridae > Protopterus > Protopterus annectens. The sequence goes on along the minus strand of NC_056736.1, from coordinate 686,718,020 downwards.
TGGACAAGCTACACTTAAGGAAATCCCAATCTCTCTGAACCACATGCTCCAGGGACCTAAACCTTGTCACCACAATAAACAGAACATGCTGGAGGGATATATTCCTGTCCCAGAGACTTCTCATACTCTGGAACATACTACTCATTCATGTCAAGTAAAGCTCCTCATTGGCCCTCTTTAAGAAAAATCTTGACAATTGGATGGGAAATAGAAAATTCACCCTGGGGATCACTTCTGTGGCACTGCTTGACAGGGACACAGGAGAATAATTTTCTTGGGTGGCGAAAGCCAGGGAACCTTTTTGGCTAGGCTTATATAGGCCCCAGGGCCGATAGCCTAGTACCTATCTATGAACCTATGAACCTATAAGATACATTTTCTAAAGGATTTGAAGTCTGAAACTCAAATGTATGTAATTATTGAGTGACATCACTTCTGAAATTATCCCAGTGATATGACAGAAAACCACAAGTGTTATAAGGAACACACTAAAAGATATATAAGACAAAACTTTGGAAATTCTGTGAAAATCTGGACAGTTGAGAGGTATGATTATGTATATGGTCCAAACACAGTACAGGGCAGTGTATACAGTGCAGAGTATTGTGAAATCCCATTCCTGGCATACCGAAGTTGTGTAAATGATATGTAAGGATAAAGGAAAAAAGCAGGCCTTAACTCCTCCAATGAGCTCAAGCAGGAACTGGCAGCCGTAGTGTTAAATGCTGAAGACATACAAGCAGAGCAAAAAGCTGAACAAACTGTACCACAGTGCTTTGACCTTAAATTAAGCAAAGTTTATTCACAAAGTACAGTCTCCACACTTTCACCTTGCTAAAGAAGGAATCATCAGGGATAAAAGAACTAGCCTTAATAGAGGCTTATATAACTTTGAAAAACCATGTGACCAACCTAAAGTCAAAGTAAACTTTATTGTCATTCAGAACTCACACAAGTGTAAAAACTGAATGAAATTCCGTGTCTCCAGACTCAATGTGCAGACAACATATAGACTATTTTCGCAGACATTTGCAAATATAACACCTAGCTATTACATCACAGGCATGCAGGTAGACAGGCTAATACTACACGTAATTAGAAACACCTGGAATGCAGTTTCAGTTAACTTGCTTTCCACTTAAAAAGACATACCAAAACAGTGTTTAAAGACAATAATAGATCTGACAACAGTGAAAAAACAGCAAAAAAAGTTAAATGTATATATATATATATATATATATATATATATATATATATATATATATTACATATATAAATGTATATGTATATATATATATATATATATATATGTATATATATATATGGGTCTACTGCTTTTCATCGAATACCACATATTCGAAAAAGAGCAGTAGACTGCTCAGTTACACGAAAGTGCACATATTTGAAAGTGCACTTTCGCGAACTCAGCTTCTACGAACGGATCGCACCACAGTGGAGGACAGCAGGAAAACATGCTATGTCCTCCACTGTGGTGAGGTAGTTAAGGACCTTAGGGTTAGGGCACGGGTCACAGTAAGGGGATAGCCCTACTAGCTATCCCCTTACCATGACCCGCCTAACCAGTCTGTGACTACCACACCACAGTGGAGGACAGGCTATCCTCCACTGTGTTGCGGTAGTCACTGACCTTAGGGTTAGGGCACGGGTCACAGTAAGGGGATAGCCCTACTAGCTATCCCTTTACCATGACCCATACCCTAACCCTAAGGTCCGTAACTACTGCACTAAAATCAGTAGTAGCCCGTTCGCTGAAGCGGGTTTTGCGAAAGTGCACTTTTGATTAAGTGCACTCACAGTAACCAGGGTCTACTGTGTGAGTTCAAGAAGTGTATTTTCGAACTTATACAGTAGACCCATATATATATATATATATATATATTGGACACTCTAAATTGGCTGTAGGTATGAGTGTGTGTACAAGTGAGTAGTACGAATGAACTACCGCAGCTGGGCTTGCCACCTGGCAGTGTAAACCTTGGCTCAAGATGATTGTCACTGCTGAAGTGACACCCCCGACCCCATGTGCAAAATGGGAAAAAGGGGTTAGGGATGGATGGATGCATATATACATGTGTATGTATATATAAATTATGTACACATCTACAAATTAAAACTTAAGTTATTGTTAAAACAATGTTTATAACTTTTCTGCTGTCCTTTTTACAATACAGTTGCTAGCTAATTTAGCATTCAGTCTTATTAGATCATTATTATCATTAGAACATCATCATTATTATTATTATTATTATTATTATTATTATTATTATTATTATTATTATTATTATTATTATTATTATTATTATTATTATTATTATTATCATTATTATTATTATTATTATTATTATTATTATTATTATTATTATTATTATCATTATCATTATTATTCTTATTATTATTATTACTATTATTATTATTATTATTACTATTATTATTATTATTATTACTATTGTTATTATTATTATTATTATTATTATCATTATCATTATTATTATTATTATTATTATTATTATTTTTATTATTATTATTATTGTTATTATTATTATTATTATTATTATCATTATTATTATTATTATTGTTATTATTATTATTATTATCATCATTAGAACATCATTGACACTATCTTACAACTGAAAATGTTCTGTAGGAAGTTGAACCTTGCTTTATATTTTTCTGATGAAACTTTGACCACAAATCCATTACGGTTATCTAGGCCTAGTACCTTTATGCCTCCAGTTCATCCTATGGTGTATATTTATGAACACCTATGTGAGTTACAGATTAGAGACATTTTAAAGGACAATAGGCACCATGACATAACCAACCTTGCACAAGCTGAAAGAATGCTATACATAGTATTTTGGATAGAGGTGATTTAAGACTCATGAAACCCGACAAAGGTGGGGGGTTGGTAGTTATGGACAACGATGCCTACAGCCAAAACAGTCTTTGAGTTGTTATATAGTGACACATATACTGAGGTATCTAGAAATGAGCTTAACATAGCCTATAGAAATATTGATTTGAAATAGAAGAATTACATCTCAATGGTCAAATCAGCTTGGAGGTTCATGATTTTCTTGATGTTAAACATCCATGGATCCCCACTATTTTTAGATTACCCAAGGTCCATAAATCCATAGTTAACCCACCCCCTTTGTCCACCTGTGGATGCAAAAGCTTAAAAGACTTTTTGTTTAGCTAAGTTTATTGATAGTAAGGTGAAGCATGTGTTGGATGACAGACAATGGGTGATTAAGGATTCTTGGGACTTTTGGGGTAAAATTAAGCCAGAAATGTACGCAGACAATTTAATTATGTTCACCATTGATATCTGCAACCTCTTTTCAGTAATCCCTCATGACTTAGGTCTCAAATGGTTCTACGATTACCTTTGTTTCAATACAAGCATGGACCATAACACCATTCTCACACTTCGTAGTTGTATGGAGTTAGTCCTTGGTAACAATTTCATCACATTTGAGGGACAGGTTTTTAAGCAGACACAGGGGGTTCCCATGGGAGCTTGTTGCGCCCCAGTTATCCCTAACATTGTCCTTGCTCAGTGGGAGAACTTGTACATCTTAGACTCGGACTTTAAATATCTTTGAGTCCTGTATGGCCGGTATCTGGATGACTTAGTCCTTTTTTGGAAAGGTAGTGAGGGTGACTTGGGATAGATTTTTCACCTATATTAACAACACTACTGATTTTTTTAAATTTACCATGGTTAAAAACAATATTTTTTTGCACTACCTTGACATTACAATCAAGGACTGTGATAGGAAAGTGTTTACATCTCACTTGTACAGGAAGCCAACTTACTCAGATTCTTTGCTACATTTTCAGAGTTGGCATCCTCTACACCAAAAGAAATCTCTTGTCAAGGGACAAATCGTCAGATTGCCCAGGATGGTTTCTGACAAAGTCGACTTTTTGGCTGAGTGTGACATGTTGCAAGTCATGTTGGAGAGAAGGGGCTATCCAACTTCCTTTATCAGCACTATAGCTGAAGAGGTTAGAACAAAAAGGGAGCAGGGGACTTACACTGTCCTATTGTCGACTTGTTTACCAAAAAGGGACAACATTGATCCATCTGGGCAGAGTAGATTCAATATGGCCCTAACTTTACTTTTTACTATATATTTTTTGACATCAAACAGGTCATATGTAAATTTTGGTCCATTTTTAATTTTGACAATGAGGTGGTTCACATCCCCTGGTGGTGTATAAAAAGGACATTTCCCTGAAGGGACTGGTTGAGAGAAAAATATGTAATCCAGGTGACTTTGGTAATTTTAAATGCAGGAGATGTGCACAATGTCCCTTTATCATTGACAATGGCATAATGGCACATAAATGTTTTGGGACCGTCTTGCCTCATAAAAAGTATTATTGCTACTCCAAGGGAAAAGTCTACATCACATTATGTGACCTATGTGATGGTTTTTATATAGGTAAAACCAAGAGAGCTCTCAATCAGAGAATCTACCAGCATTTATATGACATCAAACAGCATAATGAGAGGAATGCACTATACAAGCCTATCAAGATGTTCCCTACACACTCTTTTAAATTTGGAGCAATAGATCATATTGATCTGGGTACTCTGGGTGGTCCATTTGATGACAACCTTGAATATTTAGAGTTAAAGTGGCAAATCAGGATGAATGCCTGTCAACTACCTGGGCTTAATGACAGGTTGTCAATTAGTTCTTTACTAAGATTAAAATCTATGTATTGTTATTAATATCTTGGATGTTGTGGTTAACAGATTGACTTAGGTATATTTATGAATATATGTATACATATACATATATTATTATATGCATATATGAATTATTTTAAAGTGTATGTACTTGGTTTTAATGGTTGAGTTTTTTTTAAGAAATGTTATATTGCACAGTGACTAGGGGAAACGAGGTCTTGTGTTATCAATTAACTTGTTAATTCCTAACCAATTAATTGTTTGGGAAGTGTTTAAATAGTATTCCTTGCTGATGCTCTCTGTTTCTTGTTCTGAAGAAGTCTGTTTTATGATGAAAGTATTTGAATAAATGCATTCCTATTTGGCATTCTGTGCTTAACTTGTGTTTTTGAGCTGCAACTTTCTTCTGGATTTATAGTGCAGTAACTGTGGTGTAAAGCAGTGGGGTATATTAATGAAGGGACTTATACTGAATCACAAAATTCTTCTAAGTGTCACACTGCACCAAACCGTGTAGGTGCTCTAACACCACCATGTAGACAGGAGGAGCAACTAACATGAAATGGGTGTGTGTCATGCTTGCTGTAATCACATTGGAGCTCCACTGAGTGGGTTTGTGCTTAGCTAAGCACAGCTAAGCAAGAGGATATGTCTGAGGCTGTATACGCTTATTCCATGAACTGAGGAGCATGTTCCCACCCAAAGGAGGGCCATTTCTTTCTGTTTACACTAGCTAAATGGGTCTGGCTGGTGCACCGGAGCTTAAACAGGAAGGATATAGGAAAAGGAAAAGGAATTAGCAGAACAAGGGAAATGCAGTACAAACAGCAATGTGGGATAAACACACAATGGGCCATTGAAAGCACTCAGTAATACAGCTGGAAGGTGCCTGCATAGCTGATAATGTGAGGAGATGTAAAAAAATAAATAAAGGGCAACAGCAGAATAAAGGCAATCATGCAAAAATTACCAGTAATACCTCTAACACTCACAGTGGCCAAATAAAAACCATGAGTAATATAGGTGGCAGCTGGAATGTATCATAGTCAGCCAATCATACAGGCAGCATCTGCAGCACAACAGTATGAAGTATAGAAACACCTTACAGTCTGTTTTTTCCCACAAACTCTGCACCATTGGAGTATACATGCAGGGGAATTTTAACTGGAAAATGTTACGGACTGCCATTGCTTTGATCCATCAACATGTGCTAGAGGCTGAAGGTGAAGAGGAGGATAATGCTGACAACTGCCACAGACCAAGGAGGAGGAGAAGAGTGTACAGACCCAGGGTAACCTACCAGGGGCTACATGATCTGGAGATAGTAGAGTGCTATATGGTGGACAGAGACATACTTCAGCAACTCACCGAGCTGTGCCAGCCTCAACTCAGAGCTAGAACCAACAGAGAGGAACCCATCCCAGTGGATACCAAGGTATGTGTAGCCTTAAGGATTCTAGCTACAGATACTTTCCAAAGACCTACTGGGGACACGATGGGGGTCTCACAGGCATCTGCATCCAGGGTACTCCACCAGTTCCTGGATGCCATGCAAACACATTACATCCCCAACACCTGTGAGGAGAGGACCAGCAATATGCATCTTTTCTACCATGTAGCAGAATACCTGGAGGTACTGGGTGCCATTGACTGCACGCACATTCACATCAAAGCACCACCCGTTGAACAGGGGAGGGTCTACATAAACCACAAGGACTTCCCCTCCATCAACTGGCAGGTCATGTGCAATGCCCAGGGCATTAACATGAACGTGTGTGCTGGCAGCCCTGGAAGCTATCATTACTCCCAAATCTGGCATTCATCCCAGCTGAACCAGGCATTTCCCAATGGGGGCTTCCCATATGGCCATCTGGTGGGGGATGCTGGCTATGTACTGGAGTCGTGGATGATGACACCCATCAGAAATGCACACACACCCATACAAGAATGCCATAATGAGGCAAACGCACAAACCAAAATCATTATAAAGCATGTGCTTTCGATACTCAAGTCACGGTTCCGCTGCCTTGACATATCTGGTAGAGCCTTGCAGTACTCTCCAGCCACATGTGCACACATGTTCATAGTATGTGCCATGCTACACAATACGATCCTGCAGAAACAGATGCAGCAGGAACAGCATGGGGAAGGCCCACACAGCCCACCACCATTGCCAAGGTCCCCACAGGCACAGAGGGACTCACAGGAGGAGGCCCCTGAGCCTGCCCCCGTAGGCAGATGGAGGCATGCCCAGTATGCTCAGGCCTTGGCAAAGAGGCAGCACACACACTGACACTGTAGGGGATCCCATGGACTGGCACCACTCTCTGACTCACACACACAGTAAAATGTATAGCACACAGATCACATTACCTGTAACCTACCATGTGTAGGCAGTGTACTGTGTGCATCCAGCATAGGTGGTCCTCAACCACTGTCCTCATAACTGCTGCAAGCACAAGGTAAGTCAGTTTTCTTAACAATAAATGAATGGAATAGTGTGTTCTGCTAGCATATCTATGGTAATGCTGCATACTTGCAAGGGAATGGGGTGGCCTATTGGGATAGCAGTACACAACTGCCAGCTATGTTGGCCACCAGGAAATATCTGGCCAAAACTGACCTCCACACACTATGCAGTAGTACCCAAGGTGGCAAATCCCACTGCAGTATAGGTGTGGGAACAACTAAGTGGGGTGTCATAGGTCACAGGCATGGATGTCAGAGTGGGAGACCCATAACCACCCCTCACACCCACACAGCAAGTCAGCTGTAGAAAACCACAGAGACATGTCTGGTAAAGGCACACAAATGGCGGCAATGTTGAATTAACCCCCTACAGACTCACACAGTGATAGCACAGCAGGACCTGTAGTTGCAGTAAGGCTATGAAGGGTAAGAAGTCTGAAACTCAAATGTATGCCAGTGCAATCTGGCCTGTGCTCTTTACTGATATGCCGCCAGTCCCCAAGGCAGGGCACAATAGTATGGTAAATGGAACCAAAATGTAAAGCAAATACCAGCACAATCTGTGCAAATGTGTACAGTGGACAGGTGTGCCCCCCCATATATCCACACAAATGCAGTAACATATATGTTTGCATGAAAATAGCAGCATAGCACACATTGGCAGGGCTGTACCAATACACATGAAAACATGTTGCCTGTCCACAATATGCAGGGTCAATGAGCTATGTGTATGTGTGATTAATACTGTCTGGATCTGGCCAGCATGTTCTCCTGGCAGTTGTCTTGTACTGCCCTAGGTACAATGCTACCTTTGACAGGACCATGTGCAGATAACTGCAGTGTCAACTGTTATGCATGTCAGTGACACCCACTGCTCTACCACTTACATACCTGGAAGTCACAGTGCTATGTGGAATATGCTACACATATTACTGATATATTGAAGGATGTGTAGCAGAAGTGCCAAGGCTTTTGTGAATATAAGTGCTGTGTGGTACTGTTGCCAGTGGTCATTCTCAATAATACTTTTTCTTATGTTTGCTTTTACAAATAATGGACATGCCTGCACAGCTGAATACACTCTGTACCCACACCCATAACTCCCAACCTCTGACAGCAAGATGTCTGGACAAGAGCAGAAAGAAAAGTGGAACAAAGGCACAATGATAGGCATGTGTTGTAAATATTGCCCTTACATACTGAGAAAGTTGGTGGGGTGAGGGGTTTGCAGTAGTGGGAACTGCTTGAAGATTATATATTCAGAAACAGTAATGTCTGTGTTATTTTGTAACATTACACTTCAATTATATGTAACTAACTTGCCATAAAAACACAAGTTTACGTAGAAAGGATGAAACCTCTAACCAAACACCTGGACAACCTGCCAAAAAATGTACAGGTTAGAGGTATGCACACACAAGGATATGACATATCAGGTTAGAAAAATGCCACACAAGCAGGAGATCCCCAGCCACTATATCACCAGGTTGCTGGACTGTTCACACAGCTGTGTGTCATTACTACACTGGCTGTAGGTGCACCTCACAAATGGCATTGTTGGGCAAGAATTTACATAGCTGCCCTCATAATATTGGTCTATGCACCATACAACTACTATTCCTCAGGTAATGCACTGTGATGATCTGAGGATGTCTGGCACTAGGTAATGACACAATACATTGCAGTTTCAGACTACAGATATGTCAGAAAATGTCTGCTAAACAAAACAAGTACCCTGAGGAAAGTCCTGTGTACACCTGAGAGGTATGGCTGTAGCACACAAAAACCCTGGACTGGAGTACACCTATCTCTGGAATGGAGTCCCACCCTAACTATAGAAGGTCACACTGGACATGGTCCTACACTTAGAGAATCACAGGACATGTTGGAAGCCACATCAGAATATATGACTGTATTGTGTATATATGTCCATGCATACAGACAGCTATGTGCACCTCAACTGTCCCCCCACACACACATCAGACAGGATTACCCTCAGCTAGCTGTAGGTGGCCCATATGTGATATATCTGCATCTGTTGCGTGAGATACACACACATATATATGGGCAACAGATAACAACATATGTCAAGCATATACACACATAGATGTGGGTAACTGAGCGACAGACAGTGATACAGAGATAGACAGAGGTGGACACAGACAGAGTGAGTGACACACACAGATACCATGAATGGCATACAGTGATGTCCTGCTGTGGACAGTGGCATACTAGTTGTAAACAGTCGCACGTGCCAGCATAAAAGGTGAGCCCCACTTTGTAAAATTACTGAGGTCGCGTTTATAATATCACATCACCTGCCTATGTGTGTGTGTCTCCATAGGTCCAAGTATTAGGAGAATCTTCCCACTCAGTACACTTCACATTACCCTACTTCACAAGATCTGCTGCTTTCATTCACCTTAAAAGTAACATTGGACACTGATCACTCCTGTAAGCTCTGTAGCACATGCAATAACTGTACTATAGCAGAAATAACTAGATAGTTAGGGATTCTAATCTCAATACTGCCAAGTGTGTGACAGTTGTGTATATGAGAGTGAGGGTGTGTGTGTATGTCTGTTTATAGGTGAAACAGTTTTAGGCCATTCCCACCCACAACATTTCCCAATGCCCCCCTTTATCACTCATTCCCCTTATCAGCACCTTTGGCCAGCTCTCAGGCCAGTAAGCTCTGTAGCATGTGTGATAACTGTGTAACACAATAGTACAAATCACTAGCTAGACAGGGGTTTTAATCTCTCAGATCTGACAAATGAGTGTGTGTATGTTTGTAAGAAGTATTTTGATAAGTCTCCCACCCACTGCCCTACTTTATCACTCCTGCTGATCTCATTCCCCTTATCAGCACCTTTGGCCAGTTGTCAGCCCAGTAAGCTCTGTAGCATGTGTGATAACTGTGTAACACAATAGTACAAATCACTAGCTAGATAGGGGTTCTAATCTTTGATCTAGCAAATGTGTGTGTGAAAGCGTGTATGTTTCTAGGAAGAAGTATTGTTAATAAGTTTCCCACCCATTGGCATACTTTATTAATCCTTCTGATGTTATTCCCCTTATCAGCACCTTTGGCCAGTTGTCAATCCAGTAAGCTCTGTAACATGTGCGATAATTGTGTAACACTATAGTACAAATAACTAGATAAGCAGGGGGGTCAACTCTCAGATCTGGCAAATGTGTGGGTGTATAAGTGTGTGTGTAATTGTGTATATTTGTAAGAAGAAGTATTTTTGATAAGTTACCCACCCACTGGCCTACTGTATCAGATATGCCGATGTCAGTCCCTTTATAGGTTCATAGGTGTGTACTACACTAATGGCCCTGGAGCCATTACAAGCCTAGCACATAGAAGTGCCTTGCCATTGTGCCACCCGACGTTAGTTCCCAGTGACCCTATCAAGTAGATCTATTGGAGTGATCCCTAGGTTGAACTTTCTATTACCCATCCACTCATCAAGATCTCTCTGGAACAGGGTCATCTAAGTGCTTTACTTGACTTGTATGGGAAGTCTATTCTAAGGCATGTGCAGTCTCTGGGTGAAGAAACTGTCCCCTCCAGCATGTTATGTTGATTGTGGTAATGAGGTTGAGGTCCCTGCAGTGTGTTGTGCAGAGAGATTGAGATGTCTTTAGATGTAGCATTTGTAAATGAGCTGAGTCAGACATGGATTTGCAAGTCAAGCAGAGATTGCCTCTAAGTAGGCGATATGAGACAGAGAATAGCTCGAGTTTTTTGAGTCTGTCTGTGTAGGACATGCGTTTAATGCCTAGGATCTCATTGTGAGGTACTTCTGTGGCCTCTCCAGCAGTTGCAGGTGTCTAGTGAAGTACATGCCAAATGGGCCATTATACTCGATGATTGGTCTAATGAGGGAAGAGTACACAGAAATGATGACCTCCTTCTTCCTGGATGCAAAGTCCTTGGTAATGAGATGTACCACATAGAAGGATTTCCTGACCACAGTGGCAATGTGGTAGTTAAAGGACAGCATGCTGTCAGCCTGTGTCCACAGATCTCCTATAACGGCTACAGTGTTCAGTGGGCTCCCATCAATGTGGTACGTAGTAGGAACTGAGAGTTTACCAAAGGGGCTGATGATGCATTTTGTGGTGTTAAACTTCAGGCCATGGTTCCCACACCTGTCAGTGGTCTCAGTGAGGCCTTTCTGTAGGATGTCTGCATCACTTGTGGAGTTAATGATGGCTCCCAGCTTGCAGTTGTCTGTGAACTTGGTCAGCCAGAGTTCCTTTGTGTTGGCCTGGACTCCTGAGAAATACATGCTGAACAACAGGGTACCCAGGACTGATCCCTGTGGGACTCCATTCATGACTGGTTGGCAGTCTGACTTGGAGCTCGCTACTTTCACACTGTGTGTTCTGTGAGCCAATTTCAACCCCCCCAGTGATATAGGGGTTGATGCCTAATTTGGTGGGTTCATCCATAATTCTTGACTGAGGAATGGTATCAAGAGCCTTGGCCAGAATGATGTGGGCTGTATGCAGTGCCTTACTGTCATGCACAGCCCTGGTGACTGACTCAAAGATGTCAACCAGGTTGAGCAGGCATGATCTCCCTTTCACAAAGCCAAACTGTGCAGGGTCCAGAGTTAGGAGATTACATATATGTTTGTCGATCAGGTCCCTGATGATACACTCCATAGCTGTACACATCAGACTTGTCAGGCTACTGGACTAATAATTCCCAGGGTCTGTAGTTGCCACACCTTTATGGAGAGGGATGACTGTAGCAGTGTGCCATTTTGGAGGGACAAAGCCTGAGGTGAGGCTGTGACTGAACAGGGCACACAGATGTGGTGTCAGGTATCTTTGTAGTTCATGTAGAACACAGCCAGGGATAATTTGGGGTCCCATGGAAGCTGTATTCTTGCCCGTGGACAATGCAGATTTAACCTGGGCAGCAGTAATCCTGGGTGCCTGACATTCTTCTGGCATTCTGATTATTCTCCTAGGGGGGGAGAGAGAGGTAAAAGCTGGCACTGAATGTGTTGACAAGAATGTTGGCATATCAGTTGGTTCAGTATAGGAGGTAGCATTGTGCAGTAACTCAGAGCACTTCTGGGTATTGACATGGAGGTTTTTGATATCACTAACAAAGAATGTGTGATTGTTGTTTGTGTCTGCTGCAATTCTGCCATCATAGGCAGCTTTAGATGATTTCATGGGGGATCTCAAGTTGTTGTTGAGGCTAATAAGGAAGTTTCACCACCCTTGGGACTCCACCTTTTTCTGAAACAGTTTCTTCCTTCTGTTGTACAGGTTATTAATGGCAGGAGACCACCAGATTGGCCTCCAGTGTTTGGAGGAGAATGTCATGGTTTTGTTGGGTGTGGTTAGTTCCATGCATTGATGTATATGTTTGTACAGTGCATTTGTGTATGATTCAGCAGTCATGCAGGTATTTTCCATTGGCATGGGTACTGTGAAGTTAGCCACCTCTGTTCTTATGAGTCCAAAGTCAGCTTTGGAGAAGTTTTTCAAGGTGGTTACCTTTGCGAGGGGTGTGGGTGTGATGTGGATTTCCATGGTGATTACTCTGTGTTGGATCTGACCAGGTAGCGATTCGCTACTGTTGTCAAGCAACAGTCCCATATGTTAGTAATCAACACAGGTCAAGGATGTTGCTTCCTCTACTGGGTGTCAGAATGAGCTGATCCAGGGCATTGGAACTGATGAATTCCAGGAAGCATTGGGTCAGTGTATTGGTGCTTGAGTATCTTACCCAGTTGATGGAGGGGTAGTTGAACTTTCCTAGTATGAGAGTGTTGGGTTGGACCTTGATAGTTTCCAGAGTGTTGAGGAATGTGGATTGAGAGTCTAGGGACATGGATGTGGACCTATAGCACGCTATGACCTGTATTGCACTATTACCCAATGTCAGTTGTACCTGAAGTATCTCAGATGCCATATGCTGTGATACTACTCTAGATGTGTGCATATCTATTATTAATATGGAGACACCACCGCCTTTGTAGGTGTGGTCCATGTTTTAGGGCTGACAGGTGTGGAATGAGTTATAGGCTGGTAGTGCAGGGGTGCTGTCTGCTGCTGTAAACCAGGTCTCTGTTACAGCAAAAATGTCAATGTTCTCCATTTTGAGGAGTGCTTTGAGTGGCTGCATCTCAAGATGTAGATGTGTAGTGTTGAGCAGCATGACCCTCTGATTGTATATATGTATAGTAGTAATTGGGTTTGGAACACCCCCTAAAAAGGCACTTATAGGGCTGGCAAGACACTTAGCCAGAACCTGGAAACCCAGGGGTGACAGATGCAAGCCATATATGGCAAGCCATTGCAGTCTGTCAGTCATGTCATCCCAAGCAGATACTGGATTCCATGAGAGTGACATCAGACACTTAAGCCAATTGTTGAAGTCAATCATTTGTTGTATGTACTGTGGTATCATTCAGGGTGACAGTAGTATACTGCTCAGGGCTACTGTCATATCTACCTGGCCTACATAATCTGAGAGCTCCACCATGTCTCTTTTCATATAGTCCATGGAGATGCATCTCAGGTCATTCACACACACATGGACAATGACAGAGTGATACTTGAAGTTGTTGTGGAGTGGCCTGACTGGGTGTGTTATGTGTTATTCTGGCACCTGATAGACTGCTGACTGTTACCTCTGCCATGTGCAACCTAGTGAATGGGACATCTGTATACCTCATTATTAATTCACCTATGATTAATGTATCAGGCAAGCTGGTTGGCCTTTGGGGGCATAGGTTGAGGGGCACACTGCATAGGTGAGATATGTGTCCTGTAGTTTGTGCTGTGCTGTGGTGGTTGAATGGGTGGCTGTTTTGGTGGTCTCCACTGTTTGGGTAAATGTCTGTTGAGTGCCTCTGTGAAGGTGGGTGTGTGGTTATTGTTTGTATGTCAGAGCTATGATAGTGGGTGTTCTGGAGGGGTATGTACTCCATGTGGTGTGTTGCAGGTGTTGACCCTTCTCCTCTTAACCATCTAGTCCAGTCTTTCCTGGAGAGTGCATATCTTCCAATTTGGTGATATAGGGGGATCTCTCACAAGTCTGAGTGTTGGGAACTTAGAGGAGAGGGTTGTCTGTGTACATGAGGCAGTTCCAGCAGTGTCTCAGAATGCCCAAGTACACCAGGTCAATGGGAAAAAGCACAGAGAACTGCACTTTAATCATGCCAGGAGGGGTGGTCATAACTACTAAGTACTGGAGCTAATTCCATGAGGAACGACTACTGCTGATGGCTCTCATGTGTGCTAGAGTAATTGATAAAAAAAAGTGTTGACGTGCAAAGATATTAGGCTCTTTGAAGTGCAGGAGAGAAAGAATTAACAAGATCTAAGAGAAAATTGAAGGCAGACTGTCTGACACCTGTAACAGTTTTACCTCAGCTGTGAAGTTATCAGCACCTTTGGTCAATTGTCATCCCAGTAAGCTCTGTAGTGCACGCGATAACTGCATAACACTATAGTAGAAATAACTTGATAGACAGGGGTTTTGTGTGTGTGTGTGTGTGTGTGTGTGTGTGTGTGTGTGTGTGTGTGTGTGTGTGTGTGTGTGTGTGTGTGTGTGTGTGTGTGTGTGTGTGTGTGTGTGTGTGTGTGTGTGTGTGTGTGTGTGTGTGTGTGTGTGTGTGTGTGTGTGTGTGTGTGTGTGAATCATATACTGTTGAGTTATAGCATTTTTAGTTGTGTACCACCCTGTAAACTTCCCATCACCCTACTTTACTAGGCCTGCTGTTGTCATTCACCTTAGGAGTACCTTTGGACTAGCTGAAATTATGTAAGCTCTGTGGTGCATCTGACAACTGCGTAGCACTATAGTACAAATAACTAGATAGATAGGGGTTTTAATCTCACTACTGGCAAGTGTTTGTGTGAGAGTCATATACTGTATGTGTTATACCATTTTGAGTTGTGTATGACCCTGTGAACTTCCCATCACCCTACTTTACTAGGCCTGCTGATGTCATTCAGCTTAGAAGTACCTTGGAAATAAGTGAAATTATGTAAGCTCAGTGGTGCGTCTGATAACTGTGTAATACTATAGTAGAAATAACTAGATAGGTAGGGGTTCTAATCTCACTACTGGTAAGTGTTTGTGGGAGTCATATACTATGTGTGTTATACCATTTTGAGTTGTGTACCACCCCGTAAACTTCAAATCACCCTACTTTACTAGGCCTTCTGATGTCATTCACCTTAGAAGTACCTTGGGACTAAATGAAATTATGTAAGCTCTGTGGCACATATGATAACTGCATAACATTATAGTAGAAATAACTAGATAGGTAGGGGTTCTAATCACACTACTGGCAACTGTTTGCACGAGAGTCATATACTATGTGTGTTATACCATTTTGAGTTGTATACCGCCCTGCAAACTTCCCATCACCCTACATTACTAGGCCTGCTGATGTCATTCACCTTAGAAGTACCTTGGGACTAAATGAAATTATGTAAGCTCTGTGGCCATATGATAACTGCATAACATTATAGTAGAAATAACTATATAGGTAGGGATCTAATCACACTACTGGCAACTGTTTGCGCAAGAGTCATATACTGTGTGTTATTCCATTTTGAGTTGTGTACTACCCTGTAAACTTCCCATCACCCTTCTTTACTAGGCTTGCTGATGTCATTCACCGTAGAAGTAGGCAAAATTATGTAAGCTCTGTGGCTTATCTGATAACTGCGTAACACTATAATAGAAATTACTGGATAGGTAGGGGTTCTAATCTCAATACTGGCAAGTGTGTATCTTTGGGTGAAGATCATATCCTGTTTGGGTGATACCATTTTGACTTGTGTACCATCCACATCTGTTTGCCACCTCCAGATAGCATTACCTTATACAGCATGGTAACAGCATCTGCCTCACATGCAGCATGTTAAATCATTGTGCATGCCATACCAGTCCTCTGTACAGATGTCTATGGAATATCCAGATGTTTGCAAACTATATTTGATCTGTGTTCCTTACCAATGCCCATGTATGTGATATTGTTGCCCGATCAGCCACAGTGAGTGTAGTGACACACATGCCAGCATCAGGCATCATACCTGACTGAAACATCATGCTGATACATCTACTACACTATCACTTTTCCAGGCTTATAGGAGCAATGCATTAATCCACATCCTATTTCTGGTGGGCTATCTCACCATCCATGAAGACATTCAGAACATTATTTGTCATAAGAGGTGGTGTGTTATGTCCCATGCATATAATCTATGTGGGGCATGTCATGTGTATGTAGTAGTACAGTACATCAAGGTGAAAATGTTGGTTTACTAATCTGCTTATTGCCAACTGTGTTTATCTTACTGTGTGCACATCCCCTCTGTCAGTCCTTACTGTGTGTATGCAAAGGATATACCATTTTGCCTCCCTGTTCTACCAGTGAACTCAGGAATACATACCATAAACCTGTCAGACACAGTATCATGCATGCCCTCATCAACTGCATCAGGGTTGAGTGTGTGGGAAAGAAATGGCAGGGCCAACAGGTGTTGACAGGTGAATTTGTTGCAGTTAATGTAATGGCTATGCTTGTGAGGGACTTGCTGACAGTACTACAGTAACCCATTCTGCATGTATGAGCCTGTAGTACTACACAACACTGAGGTGACATGTCTGAAGGCTACCTGTCTGTGACAAGGGGTATGTGTGCAAGGTCACACTGTCTGACAACAGTGTCCCTCACACACTGTTGCATGCATACACACCTGGTACATGTACATATAAAGCTGTACCTTGCCTATGACATGGTGGGTGTATTCCCACTCCCTCTTGGGAATGTCTGCAGGGTCACAGCCTGTAGACACACAGACACCTGGAACGCAAGCAGAATACAGCATGTCAGACTACATTCAGTCAGTGGTACTAACAGCAATAATACATCCTGGCTAATAAGGTGCATACACCTGTATGTGTACCCATAACAAATGTAAGCAGACAGCACCATTCATAGTATTACATAGCTCACTGTACTAAAGGGCATAGCAAAATTAATTTTAAAATGGGTGGCAAAAGCCAAACACACTCTGGCTAGGCTTATAAATGCCCTAGGGCAGATAGCCTAGTATGAACCTATGAACCTATATTCACTCTGTGCATCAGACCCATATTAGCATGTTCCTGCATTGATGGTATGGATGACAGGAATGTGGCACAGGTATCATCATATGCACAGGGTGTGGTGTGGGTTTGCCTGAGGCCTAGGCTGGGCCATACAGTTGACATCATGTGTGTTTGTTTGTGCGGTGTTCATTAAATGGGCTGTGCCGGGGTGGTGTGTGTGTGTATGGGAAGGTGACTTGTCTGATGGTGATGTGTGTGTGTTTGTATGCGCACAGTTATGCCATGTGGCTGCCCTACACAGGAATAGTTTGGACAGCTGTAGGCCATACATGTCAGGGTGTACAGTTCACCATCTCCAGCCATGGACATGGGAACTGGTCCTGCCAGGGGTCTCATCGGCATCACCAGGGCCAAGTCCAGATGCAGTACTACTCCCGATGGTGACTGCTGTCTGCTGGATCCACATCTCTGTTGGGACTAGCCAGGACCACATGCCCATGGCCTGCTGCATCATGACGTAGACATTACACCCCCTTCAATAGTGCTGTTTGTACTTCCAGTATGGAAACGTGATGGTGAATGGCCACATAGACCCTCAGCTGATTGTGATGCTGCCCTACATCCATGTGGCTGCTGGCCATCTCCCGCCAAATGCTCAAGCACAGATATTCCATGGTCAAGGAGTGCCAAGGTCTCCCCCCACTGCCTATCCATGACCTCAGTATGCTCACAGGTGGCCACAGTGAGTTTACGAATATCACCATGGACGCCAGGGATGTGCTCATCCATGAAGCTGCATATATGTCTGGTGTTACATTTGTGCCTGTGACTCCATGATGGCCCAAAACATGTATCTGGTGACTGCTGCTGTGGCACTTGCAACAGGGGCATGATGGGCTGAATTCCTCCTTTGAGCACCCCTGCCCATCTGCCTGTGTGGGACCTCACCAGCACTCTGGCTATGGCTAGTGCTTGCACCCTCATCTGCCATAGTCACCACACTAGCCTGTTCCATGCCACCACCCACAAACTGTCTATTATCTGTGGGCATTGTGACTGTGTGTGGGGATGGGGTTAACAACAGTGGGATGCCAAACGATGGCACAGATTCAACCAATGACAAACCCACCTGTACCTGTCAATAGGAGCATCATTGTGGTCAGATTCTGCAGAGACACTGACATCAGGATCAGAGCGGGAGGGACTTCGGCCACCATGTCCACCTGTGAGGAAAAAACAACATATGTATATTACTACCTGCACTATAAGGTTTGCTGGTACACACACACACACACACACACACACACACACACACACACACACACACACACACACACACACACACACACACACACACACACACACACACACACAGGTGAGGTGTCTCAAAGGCATTACACAGACCTCACATTAGCCAACTGGGGACATTCACGACACACAGTCCGACAATAACATACACACTCTGGACAGACCCTCAGCATCATACAGTGCAGTCCTTTACACTTACTGTTACTACTAATATACACCTTTGTGATATGTGAGTGGTGTTAGCAGATGATGGGCCTTCACCTATCACACACTGCACCCATGTAAACTTTATTGCTGTTCAACTGTATAGCACTGTGGCAACTCCTACAAAACATACCTCTCAACTGTACAGAGTTTTGATGACTGTCTAGATGTCTGGCTCATATTTTTGGTCTGTTCCCCATAACTCCTGTGTTTGTCTGATACATTACTGGGATGACCTGTGCAATGGTGCCACTAATTAATGTCATAATTTGAGGTACATACTGCATAACCTGCAGCACATGTATGTTAAAACAAAGGCAGTTACTCAAACAACTTTCCAAGCTTACAATGGATATAGTAAGTGCTCACACCCCTGTGAATATGCCAGGATTTTGTGATATATCACGTGAGGCCTCAGAAATCAGGTCATACCATTTCCCTCATTTCATATGACATGCAACCTGTGCAATCCAACTGAAGAGCATACACATCAGTCATGGGTAGCATATGGTAAATGCAATAGGTACAATAGGCTGGTTGCATGAGTGTGCACACCCTTAAAGTAATACTCTCTTAAAGCACCTTTTGATTTAATCACAGAATTCAGTCCTCTTGGGAAGGTGTCTATCAGCATGGCACATCTTGACTTGCCAATGTTTGTACACTCTCCCTTGCAAAACACCTCCAACTATGTCAGATTGCAAGGGCATCTCCTGTGTACTCCCCTCTTTAGGTCACCCTGCATATTTTCTATTGGATGTAGGTGTGGGCACTGGCTGGGGCAGTATAGAACATTGCATGTGTTTTGGTGAAGCCATCCTTTTGTTGATTTAGATGTATGGTTTGACCATTGTTGTGTGGAAAGGTGGAATCTCTCTCCATCCACAGCTATGTGGCAGACACCAGAAGGACTGGAGCCACAAAGGACCGGTGTTTGGAACTGTTCATAATCCCCTCCAACTTCTCTACAGCCCCAGTTCCAGCTTGTGAACAGCAACCCCAAAGCAGGACACTGCCATCACTATGCTTCACCATGGGGGTGGTGTTGTTGTGGTGATGCACAGTGGTGTCACTGTGCCATACAACCCTGTTAGAATTGTGGCCAAAGAGTTCAACCTTGGTCCCATATGACCATAACACATTTTCCCACTTTCTTTTTGGAAACCTGATGTATTGCTTTCAGACTTTCTCCAGGCCTGGATATTGTTTGGTGTGAGGAACTGCTGACATCGTCCAACCCTACCCTATAGACAAGACATATGGAGACCATGGAAGATTGTTGTCACATGTGGTACACACCCAGTACTTGCTGGAGATTCCTGCTACTCCTTCACTGTTGCTGTAGGGATCCTGGCAGCCTCCCTGGCCAGTTTTGGTGTTGTATTCTCATAGAATTTGGAGGGATGTCCACTCCTTCACAATGTCACTGTAGCCCCATATTTTCACCACCTTTTGAAGACTGTCTGCACTGTGTTCCATGAAATATGCAATGTTGAGGAAATGTTTTGGTACCCTTCTCCAGGCTGATACATCTCAAAAATGTGGCATTGTGACTGTGTATGGGGATGGGGTTAACAACAGTGGGATGCCAAACGATGGCACAGATTCAAACCCTGACAAACCCACCTGTGCCTCAATAGGAGCATCATTGTGGTCAGATTCTGCAGAGACACTGACATCAGGATCAGAGCGGGAGGTACTTCGGCCACCATGTCCACCTGTGAGGAAAAAACAACATATGTATATTACTACCTGCACTATAAGGTTTGCTGGTACACACACACACACACACACACACACACACACACACACACACACACACACACACACACACACACACACACACTCACACACACAGGTGAGGTGTCTCAAAGGCATTACACAGACCTCACATTAGCCAACTGGGGACATTCACGACACACAGTCTGACAATAACATACACACTCTGGACAGACCCTCAGCATCATGCAGTGCAGTCCTTTCCACTTACTGTTACTACTAATAATATACACCTCTGTGATACGTGAGTGGTGTTAGCAGATGATGGGCCTTCACCTATCACACACTGCACCCATGTAAACTTTATTGCTGTTCAACTGTATAGCACTGTGACAACTCCTACAAAACATACCTCTCAACTGTACAGAGTTTTGATGACTGTCTAGATGTCTGGCTCATATTTTTGGTCTGTTCCCCATAACTCCTGTGTTTGTCTGATACATTACTGGGATGACCTGTGCAATGGTGCCATTAATTAATGTCATAATTTGAGGTACATACTGCATAACCTGCAGTACATGTATGTTAAAACAAAGGCAGTTACTCAAACAACTTTCCAAGCTTACAGTGGATATAGTAAGTGCTCACACCCCTGTGAATATGCCAGGATTTTGTGATATATCACATAAGACCTCAGAAATCATGTCATACCATTTCCCTCATTTCATATGACATGCAACCTGTGCAATCCAACTGAAGAGCATACACATCAGTCATGGGTAGCATATGGTAAATGCAATAGGTACAATAGGCTGGTTGCATGAGTGTGCACACCCTTAAAGTAATACTCTCTTAAAGCACCTTTTGATTTAATCACAGAATTCAGTCCTCTTGGGAAGGTGTCTATCAGCATGGCACATCTTGACTTGCCAATGTTTGTACACTCTCCCTTGCAAAACACCTCTACCTATGTCAGATTGCAAGGGCACCTCCTGTGTACTCCCCTCTTTAGGTCACCCTGCATATTTTCTATTGGATGTAGGTGTGGGCACTGGCTGGGGCAGTACAGAACATTGCATATGTTTTGGTGAAGCCATCCTTTTGTTGATTTAGATGTATTGTTTGGCCATTGTTGTGTGGAAAGGTGGAATCTCTCTCCATCCACAGCTATGTGGCAGACACTAGAAGGACTGGAGCCACAAAGGACCGGTGTTGGAACTGTTCATAATCCCCTCCAACTTCTCTACAGTCCCAGTTCCAGCTTGTGAACAGCAACCCCAAAGCAGGACACTGCCATCACTATGCTTCACCATGGGGGTGGTGTTGTTGTGGTGATGCGCAGTGGTGTCACTGTGCCATACAAACCTGTTAGAATTGTGGCCAAAGAGTTCAACCTTGGTCCCATATGACCATAACACATTTTCCCACTTGCTTTTTGGAAACCTGATGTATTGCTTTCAGACTTTCTCCAGGCCTGGATATTGTTTGGTGTGAGGAACTGCTGACATCTTCCAACCCTACCCCATAGACAAGACATATGAAGACCATGGAAGATTGTTGTCACATGTAGTACACACCCAGTACTTGCTGGAGATTCCTGCTACTCCTTCACTGTTGCTGTAGGGATCCTGGCAGCCTCCCTGGCCAGTTTTGGTGTTGTATTCTCATAGAATTTGGAGGGATGTCCACTCCTTCACAATGTCACTGTAGCCCCATATTTTCACCACCTTTTGAAGACTGTCTGTACTGTGTTCCATGAAATATGCAATGTTGTGGAAATGTTTTGGTACCCTTCTCCAGGCTGATACATCTCAAAAATGTGGTCCCTTAGCAGCTTTATCAGCTCTATGCAGACCATGGCTGTTGCTGTAGCAGGCAACTGGGTATATGTTAGGATAATCCTGGTATGACAGCGGACTGTTATTTGTTGTTAATCAAAGAGTCTCTGTAATTGATGGCAGGTGTGTACCCAATAAGATGTAATGCTGTAGTTATATTGAAAGCTGCATCAACACAATATTAGCTTCAGCCTGTGTACACATATGCATCTAGGTTGTTGTACGATTGTGATGTGTCATAACTGTTCCCATAAGAGATTTGTTTGCTTTACAATTGAATTTTATAGGTTATAGGTCACATGACAGGTTGGCAGGATTTTGAAAGTGTCTATTGTGCTCTCGTTTTTGTATATCACAAATACCTGGCATTCTAACAGGTGTGTACACCATTTATATACACTGTATAACACTCATTTATACAATATGACCCTAGTTTTTGGCCTTTGTCCCCCCATTTTGTCAGTCTTTGTCCAGATGTCCTGCAATGACAGGTTGTGAGGTATGCTACAGATATGTAACATTTCCTGCAAACAGGCCCCTGTGATGCCCACCATGATGCAATGCAGTAAACACCACCACAACTGTACATGCAGATATTTCCCAATGGCTAAGTATAGCAGTTGTGTGCATGCTCACATGCATGACCTTAACATGCCTTGGGTACTGGTGAGACACAACAGGAAAATCCCATACTTACCGGCTTCAGGCTGCTGTCCCACATGCAGACCAGAGGGACCTATTTAGTTGTGGGGGAGAGGTATTTTCAGCAGATTCCCATATGTCATTGGTATAAGATGAATGCTACGTTTCTGCACAGGTACAGTACATACTATGATAATACACAATTTGCTGTCCTTCACCATAGATGTGCATTTGTGTGCATTACTAAACCCCACTCACTAATCCATTTTGCACTGACATATGTATCTAAAGACTCTATAGAAGACAGTTTCACTGCTACCTCATTACATTGATGTGCACTTTGACCTATCTGCATGCTCCTTTCCTGTTGCCTGGATGTCACCCACCTCCACAACGAGTGTTTCACATGTTTGATGTTGTGTGGGGGCTACCCCAAGGTTGGCAAGGAGCTCCTCTGTTGCCGTAAGTGGGGCCTGTGTGGCTGCACCCCCACCAGTAGCAGTATGGTCCCTCGCTGCAGCAGCAGCCCTTTGCCAGGAACAACATGTCAGGTTAGTTACTCTATGCTTGACGTGATCGTATGCTCATCCATGGTGGCCCAAGATGTTCACTCTGTTGACAAGATCATCCACCAAGACAGTCCGCTCCCGCAGATTTTGCCGGCTATGGCCAAAAAGAATTGCATAGTGTGTTATCACAGCTTCCATGATGGCTGCTGTTTCCGCAGCAATGTCTGTGGGTTGCCTCTGCATGGCACCTGGAAGACATAAACAGGGAAAAACATCACAGGACCTCAGACATTGCCCAGAGTTCTTTACAGAGCCACCACATGAATATTGTCTATCATTAGCCACCACTTACAAACACATCATACCCATGTACCTAGCAGCATTGTATGGACATGCATTGTACTCCTTGCCCTGATGTGTCATGTTCCCCCCAATGAGGGCCAGCACATTGCATAAACCACCATTCATCACTGACTTTTCTGTAGAGGGAAGACAGTGGCTGTGTTCCTTGCAGATGGGATGTCAATGGTGCTCAGGCTTTGCTTGCATATAGTGAGTAATGGAGCTGGAAGTATATGCCGGGGTTCATGTAGGATCCAGACAGGAATGCTATCAGGCCCCAAGGAGACTTGCTTTTATTAACTTTGATTAGGCAGTTTGCACCTGATTCATAATGATGAGGGGAGGGGTGCATGTGTTGTGCATATCCACCTATACTGATGGTGAGCCAGGGGGTGCTGTTTGCGCTAAATCTGTCTGTAGCAGGTTGGCTGTAGCTATGGTGTGTGTGTATGTGCTGTGATTGACCACCATTACAGTGTGGGTAGGGTTGTTGCCTCTGAGACTGCAGACATATGTGGAGATGGCCTTGTGATTGCCCTTAGGGGATGTGTCCAATTTGTAGTCATAGTTAGCCTTACAGTAGTCCACCTGTAACCTAATATGCTCATTCAGACAGAGGTTGACATGTTGCCCAGGTGGTGACTGCTCCTACTTTGCCCTTTACAGCCAATATAGCATCACAGTATGTATTTTGTGCATTGCTGCTGTCCAGCAAAGGGGTTTACTCTACCTTGGTGGAGACAGGTTTTACAAGTAAGGTATTGCTGAGGCCATACAGCTATGTGGGTGGTCATATATCTGTTTGTAGTAGGCATGGACACAGGGTCAGAACACAGTTGGCCACCTCTACAATTTCATTGTGATACTCATGCTTATTATACTACCCGTGTCTGTGTACTCATGCTTATTATACTACCCATGTCTGTGTACTCATGCTTATTATACTACCCATGTCTGTGTACTCGTGCTTATTATACTACCCGTGTCTGTATACTCATGCTTATTATACTTCCCATGTCTGTGTACTCATGCTTATTATACTACCCGTGTCTGTGTACTCATGCTTATTATACTACCCGTGTCTGTGTACTCATGCTTATTATACTACCCATGTCTGTGTACTCATATTTATTATACTACCTATGTCTGTGTACTCATGCTTATTATACTGTCTGTGTGCTCATGCTTATTATTCTACCCATGTCTGTGTACTCATGCTTATTATACTACCCATGTCTGTG
This sequence comes from Protopterus annectens, assembly GCF_019279795.1. Classification (NCBI taxonomy): domain Eukaryota; kingdom Metazoa; phylum Chordata; order Ceratodontiformes; family Protopteridae; genus Protopterus; species Protopterus annectens. Next base: position 686,692,914 of record NC_056736.1, on the reverse strand, counting down.
TACTCATGCTTATTATACTACCCGTGTCTGTGTACTCATGCTTATTACACTACCCGTGTCTGTGTACTCATGTTTATTATACTACCCATGTCTGTGTACTCATGCTTATTATACTACTCATTTCTGTGTACTCATGCTTATTATACTACTCATTTCTGTGTACTCATGCTTATTATACTACCCATGTCTGTGTATTCATGCTTATTATACTACCCCTGTCTGTGTACTCATGCTTATTATACTACCCATGTCTGTGTACTCATGCTTATTATACTACCCATGTCTGTGTACTCATGCTTATTATACTACCCGTGTCTGTGTACTCATGCTTATTATACTACCCGTGTCTGTGTACTCGTGCTTATTATACTACCCATGTCTGTGTACTCATGCTTATTATACTACCCGTGTCTGTGCACTCATGCTTATTATACTACCCGTGTCTGTGTACTCATGCTTATTATACTACCCGTGTCTGTGCACTCATGCTTATTATACTACCCGTGTCTGTGACCTCATGCTTATTATACTACCCGTGTCTGTGTACTCATGCTTATTATACTACCCGTGTTTGTGTACTCATGCTTATTATACTACCCCTGTCTGTGTACTCATGCTTATTATACTACCAGTGTCTGTGTACTCATGCTTATTATACTACCCATGTCTGTGTACTCGTGCTTATTATACTACTCATGTCTGTGTACTCATGCTTATTATACTACCCATGTCTGTGTATTCATGCTTATTATACTACCCCTGTCTGTGTACTCATTCTTATTATACTACCCATGTCTGTGTACTCATGTTTATTATACTACCCATGTCTGTGTAGTCATGCTTATTATACTACCCATGTCTGTGTACGCATGCTTATTATACTACCCATGTCTGTGTACTCATGCTTATTATACTACCCATGTCTGTGTACTCATGCTTACTCTACAACCCATGCCTGTGTACTCATGCTAATTCTACTACCCGTGTCTGTGTACTCATGCTTATTCTACTACCCATGTCTGTGTACTCATGCTTATTATACTACCCGTGTCTGTGTACTCATGCTTATTCTACTACCCGTGTCTGTGTACTCATGCTTATTCTACTACCCATGTCTGTGTACTCATGCTTATTATACTACCCGTGTCTGTGTACTCATGCTTATTATATTACCCATGTCTGTGTACTCATGCTTATTATACTACCCATGTCTGTGTACTCATGCTTATTATACTGCCCATGTCTGTGTACTCATGCTTATTATACTACTTGTGTCTGTGTACTCATGCTTATTATACTACCCGTGTCTGTGTACTCATGCTTATTATACTACCCATGTCTGTGTACTCATGCTTATTCTACTACCCGTGTCTGTGTACTCATGCTTATTCTACTACCCGTGTCTGTGTACTCATGCTTATTCTACTACCCGTGTCTGTGTACTCATGCTTATTCTACTACCCGTGTCTGTGTACTCATGCTTATTCTACTACCCATGTCTGTGTACTCATGCTTATTCTACTACCCATGTCTGTGTCAGGGCAATGCCACAACCAGTAGCTGTAGAAGTGTAACTCGGTTGGATGCACAGAAACTAAGGTTACACACACGTACAACATGTAGAGCTAATTCACCAAACATTTTGCATCCCATGTCAGTTATTATGAGGCAGGCAGGTACACCTACCCATACATACATATGTGCAGGTAATATCTGCTATACATTTCTGTTCTATGTCAGTATGGCACACTGTAATTACAGTCTTGCTGCTCAGTGAGTCATGTCAACCTTTTAGGGCAGGACATCTGGGGGACACCACACATACATGGTGGGCTATAGGCCACAATTAGTGACACTTTCTTCATATTGCTGTAACACACATATGTCATCTGATAGTGCAGTAGCCTTTGCATTCACAGACATATCCTGGAGGATGCCTGATGCTTTTATAGCAGGCAGAGAGGAGAAAGGCTAGGGGTGTGGTATTGAGGGTAGGAACTGTTAATGTCATGAGTATGACTGATATGGGGACAGAGCTACCTGATATGATGGATAGAGGAAAGGTGGATATATTGTGTGTGCCAGAGACCAGATGGAAGGGGTGTACAGCTGTGTGTATCGGAGTCGGGTATAAATGGTTCTGTCATGGTGTGTATGGGAGGGGAACTGGTGAAGGGGTTAACCTGAAGGAACATTATGCCAAGAGTATTTGTGGAGGTGATAAGAGTGTCAGGTAGAGTGATGTTTAGGAGGTTGGGAATTGATGGTGTAATGATGACAGTTGTTAGTGCATATGCTCCACTAATTACGTGTTTGATGGATGAGACAGATGTACTTTGGAGTGGTTGGATGAAGTGGTAATGAGTCTACCCAAGGGTGAGAGAGTGGTGATTGGAACAGATTTGAATGGGCATGTTGGTGAAGTGGACAGAGGGGATGCAGGAGTGATGGGTAGGTATGGTGTTAAGCAAAGGAATGCAGAAGGTGAGATGGTGGTAGCAGAGTTTGCAAAAGAGGTTGGACATGCCTGTGGTGAATACATAGTTTTACAAAACTGAGGGGCATAGGGTGACATACAAGAGTGGAGGAAGATGCACACAGGTGGATTATCTCCTATGCAGGTGTGCTTGTTTGAAGGGGATTGGAGACTGTGAAGTGGTGACAGGGGAAAGTGTAGTTAGGCAGCATGGATTGTTAGTGTGTGGAATGACACTGATAATCAAGAAGAGGGGGAGGAGTGTGAGGGCAGCACCATGGATCAAATGGTCGATACTGAGAAGGGGTGATTGTGAGGCTGAGTTCAGGGAAGAGTTTAGACAGGCAATGGGTGGTATTGAAGAGTTAGCAAATATCTGGGTAACTACATCTGAGCTAGCAAGGGAGATGAGTAGAATGGGGCTTGGTGTGACATCTGCACAGAGGAAGGAGAACAAGGAGAGCTGGTGCTGGAATGAAGACGTACAGGGGAGTATACAGAGAAAGAAGTCGGCCAAGGAGAAGTGGGATTGTCAGACAGATAAAGAAAGTAGACAGGTGTATAAGAAGATGGGGTGCATGGCAAAGAGAGTGGTGGCAAAGGCTGAGGATGGGGCATCTGATGGGTTGTATGTAAGGTTGGACACCAAGGATGGAGAATAGAACCTGTACAAACTGGCTAGACAGAGGCATGCTGCTAGAAAGGATGTGCAGCAAATAAGGCTGATAAAGGATAATGGTGGAAGTGTACTCAAAAGTGAGGAGAGTGTGTCGAGCAGATGGAAACAGTACTTTAATGGGCTGTTGAATGAAGAGAATGAGAGCGGGAGAGAGAAGGTTGGATGATGTGGGTATGGTGAATCAGGAAGTGCAACAGATTATGATGGAGGAAGTAAGGATATCTATGAAGAGGTTTAAGAATGGAAAGGATATTGGTCCAGATGACATACCTGTGGAAGCATGGAGGTGTTTAGGAGAAATGGCAGTGGTCTTTTTAACCAGATTGTTTACTGTAATCTTGGAAAGTGAGAGGATGCGTGAGGAGTGGATAAAATGTGTCTGGGTACTGATTATGAGAATAAGGGTGATGTGCAGAGCTGTAGTAACTACAGAGGGATAACACTGATCAGTCACAGCATGAGGTAATGATAGAGGGTGGTGGAAGCTAGGCTAGGAAGGGAGGTGAGGATTTCAGGTCAGCAGTATGGTTTAATGCCAGGAAAGAGCAGTACAGATGTGATGTTTGTTCTGAGAGTGTTGATGGATACATACAGAGAGAGTCAGAATTAGCTGCATTGTGTCTTTCTGGACTTAGAGACAGCATATGACAGGATGCCTAGAGAGGAGTTGTGGTATTGTATGAGGAGGTCAGGAGTGGTGGAGGAATCCATAAGAATGTTACAGGATATGTACAAGGCTAGTGTGACAGCGGTGAGTTGTGAGTTGGGCATGACAGGTGCATTTAAGGTGGGAGTACATCAGGGATCAGCTATGAGCCCTTTCTTATTTGCAATGGTGATGGACAGTTTGACAGACATGATCAGACAGGAGTCCCCGTAGGCTGTGCTGTTTGCAGATGACATCGTGGTCTGTATTGAGAGTAGGGAAGGGATTGAGAAGACCCTGGAGAGGTGGAGGTATGGTCTAGCAAGGGGAGGAATGATGGTCAGCAGTACTAAGACAGAATATATGTGTGTGAATGGGAGGGAATATAGAGGAATGGTGAGGATGCAGGGAGTAAAATTTGCAAATGTCAATAGGTTTAAATACCTGGCAACAACAGTTCAGAGTAATGGAGAGTGTGGGGGAGAGGTGGAGAAGAGATTATAGGTAGGATGCGGGTGGTGGAGAAGAGTGTCAGGAGTAATTTGTGATAGACGAGTACCATTAAGAGTGATAGGGAAGGTCTACAAGAGGGTAGTGAGACCAGCTATGTTATATGGGTTGGAGACATTGGCATTGAAAAAAAGGCAGGAGTTAGAGCTGGACATAGCAGAGTTAATGATGTTAAGATTTGCACTGGGTGTGATGAGGGTGGACAGAATTAGGAATATGTATGTTAGGGGGTCAGCCCAGGTTGGACAGCTTGGGGACAAAGCCAGAGAGTGGCACGATTATGTTGGTTTGGACATGTGATGAGGAGGTATGCTTAATATATTTGGGAAAGGATGAGGCTGCCAGGTAAGAAGAAAAGAGGAAGGCCTGAGATAAGGTGTATGTATGTATATGGTGATAGCGGACATGCAGGTGGTTGTTGTGACAGACCAAGATGCAGAGGACTGGAAGACATGGAGACAGTTGATCTGTTGTGGCTACCCCTAATGGGAACAGCCAAAAGAAAGAGAAGGTGATGTTGTAATGTCAGTGTTCACAGGTTTCCAATTATTTTCCAGACATAACACAACTCTTGATGACATGACTGCAAATATGAGGCACATATATGGTCAGTGTGCATAACACTGGACAGATGAATGGCATGAGCTCAGTATATCACATGCAGTTCAACACACACAGCTGTGACAGTATTTCAGTATGCAAATACCCTGTATAGGTCTATCACATTTCTACGACAAACATGTATATCATATTTGTAGTCACAATTAACATATGGATATCTACAACATCCCAGTAGCTGGCCTAGCAGTGTCACAGTCAGTATTGTGCAACACACATTCCAGTAGTGCTCATATGTGAGCCATCCTTTCCTGGGGTGACTCAGGGCCCTGACCTGTGATCTATGTCACTGCAGACAGACACAGATGCTATGGCCATAGGTTCTGCTCAGCAATATATCAGCACAGCATGTGTTGTTGAGACGTAATATTTGTTGAACTTCCTATTTTCCATGTTTACATGCCCCCCTACTACATTCCATTACATGCTTAATTGTTTGACATACCTGTTTTTTCCAGTTCAGTTGGTATAATCTTTCACTTTAAGTGTGTGTGTGTGCGTGTGTGTGTGTCTGTCTGTCTGTCTGTCTGTCTGTTTGTTTGTCTCTCTCTCTCTCTCTCTCTCTGAGACAGATGTAGGATATACAAATGTTTTGCATAGGCAGCATTTTGCCTTTTGTAGGTGTGCTCACAAGCAGCTGAAGACCTGTGCAGAAATTGGACTCCCCCACTTGTTAATTGCATGTAAAACAGCTGTGGTATCATTCCTTTACCCAATAACATGGAATCACACTCCTATAACTGAGTATTTCATGTGGGTGTTGCCCTTTTTTCTTGTCTGTGAGGAGGACTTCATGGAGGTGTGTGACAAACAGCATCACAGGCGGTAGTTGGAAGTACCTCTTACAACAAACACTGTGGAGGCAGCCCAACAAACTGGGGAAGAATGTTCCAGACATAGGGACAGAATGTAAGTATTGCTGTTATACAGTTGATGTAATGCTAGTTTGGCAGGGTTTGTGTGAATATGGCTGCTCTGCGTAATTTTAAGTCTGACAGTGTTATGTGGTTGACATAACTCTCAACTGTAGGGATATCCGCAGACTGGCCAGAGTTTAGACTCTTACATTTAGTGTGTTACTCACACATTTTGTGCCCTTGGAAATTCAGTACCATACTCAGGATTGCAGTCAGTAAATGGTAACATCCATGTGCAGTCTGTAAATGGTAACATCCATGTGTGTTTCTAACTTTATATCCCTCAGAGCAGATATGTTAAAACAAACCCTGTTACACCAGAAGCTTTCTCAGTTTATAACAACAATATGTCAATAATGCCCCTGTGTTTGGGCCTCTGCCCCCCCAATTATCTCAGGCTTTGTCCAGATGTCATACAGTAAGATGTGGATAGGTATGGTATTTCACTATATAGTGACTTCATTCCTGATATCATCCCAGTGATGTATCAGACTGCCAGACTTGTTATGTATAGGAGGCCTTATATATGAGGGAAAAGCCTGGACATTCTGTGAGACTCTGTACAGTTGAGAGGTCTGTGTATTTCTGGACATTGTTGACAGACTGTCAGGGTTGTGTAGCAGTGTATTGTGAATGTGTTATTTGGCCTGTGTAGGAAGGGGTAGATGTTAGTGTTATGGGTTCTTTTCTATCTGACTTTCAATGTTGCTCCAGTTTCTGGTGGTCTATCAGCTGTATATGTTTGTAGGGGCAGACTGAGACATGTCCCATACCAGTCAGGCATCAGACTACACTATGAATTGGGCCAGTATGTGTGAGATGTTTTTGTTCACATAGTCATTATACTGTACTGTTCCTTTGGCTTACTGGTATGTCACTGTGACTGTGGTGGAATTGGTTGTGGGTATGCACGTTCATACTGGTGTCTGTTTTTCAGTGCTGTTACATGCCTGTAGTGCCTGATATATTTTTCAATACATGTGTAATTCCCCTTAGCAGATTTGACTCAGTGTTCTGTCAGTCTGACTGTAGTTTGGACAGTGCTTGGTGACATGCTTAGCAGCTAAGTGTAGTTTCCCTAATGTGATGTTATGTCCAGATATTTGTAGGATGTAGTGTGGCCTGGCACACATAAGTGTTGTGTATTTCTGACACATCAGTAGGATGATGTGAGGATTTAAGTCACTAACTAGTGAGAAGTAATTGAGTGTTGGACTTGTGCTATTTTAGTCAATATATGTTAGGACAGACATGAGGGTGTAACTGCAGCAACTGTGTCAACCTATCTACTCCAGTATTTCAGATATGTCCCTATTTCCATGGCTTTCTCCCCCCACTTTTTCAGGCCAGGTTTGTTGCCCTAAGGGGCTCTAAGCCTACCTCGGGATTGTCTGGATTGTTGCAGTATGCTCAGGTTTATTGCTCATATTTCTGGTCTGTTCCACAGGTGCATGTTTTCATATCCCTGGTAAATCACTGTGAGGATCTGAGGATTTCTGACAGTAAATGATGACATACATTTCAGTTTCAGAACTCACATCCTTCAGAACATGTATGTTGAAACAAACCCTGTCACTCTGGCAACATTCTACATTTATAAGAGCGATATTTGAAATATGTCCCTAGTTTTGTCCCATTGCCCCCCTCCCCCATTTGGACAGCCTTGGGCCAGATTTCTTGCTGTAAGGGTTTGGTAGGTATGGTTCTGAGGTATGACCCCACTATATGTTATGAGTATATATATATATATATATATATATATATATATATATATATATATATATATATATATATATATGTTTATATTTTATATGTATATCACTATTTATATTATGTATATATTTGTTCATATATATGCATCTCCATACATATATACGTGTGTATATGTATAAATACAAAGCCTGACTGATTCTACAGAATCTTTTCCCTGCTGTTGAATGAGCATATGTTGAAAAAAGCACCAGAAGTCCCTACAGCTCAAATAGTATAGTGGTACATTGTTCTGACTGTGGTGTACAGGGCCCTATGTTCAAAACCTGGAAGGGCTGGTAATTTTGTTGCTCTTACTGCTTACTCATGCTTATACCCCCACTAATTCTTTAAAAGAAAAGAGAAAGGGATGATAGGAAAGTGGTGGAAAAGGGGCATGCATAGGGAAGAACAATATGGAAGATAGCTATGGATGTGCAGGACAGGTGTACAGAAGGTCCATAGCTGTCCATTTCTTATACAGCAACAGCCGTGCATTTATACAGACTTTGGAGATGAATTTGGACACTCAAACCCCAGAGAGAAGGGTGAGGACAACAGAAATGTGTAGTTAAACCCGCTAAGCATAGCTGAGGATGGATAACATTTGCCCACAATTCATTCTCATAATATATCACACTAATGATGTCATTTAGTAAGTGCATCTCATTTCTCTTTCATGACATGGTTGTATGTGCTTTCATTACAGTAGCAAGGGGTGTAACAATATTGTATGGAACAAGTGTATACATGGGTGTTTTCACATGTTATATGCATTCACACATCCATTTTACATGAGCTACACTACCCTAGGTGACAAAAATAACTTACCACATATTTTAATGTGAACATAGCACTTTTAACACTGCTTTCCCATGTAAATTTGGATTGCTTGTTGTATTACTCGAACCGTGTACACCTGCATGCAAAGATGGGACTCTGATTACTACACTGTCTTGGTTTGGGGATTTGAGCTGTATATTTTTATTTATCACCTATTGGATATTAATATTATATTACTATATTAAATGGAGAGTATTGCAGTTTTCGGCCATGTCATTGAGGACTGTTGTCATGACATTATGGCATACATTTCAGTTTCAGACTTGTATCCTTCTGAACATTAATGCTAATGCATAACCTGTTTTCTATCAACTGTCTGTCTGTCCTCTGTGCAGATGGGATGACACCGGTGCTCCAGGCTGTGGTTGACTAGACTCCAAAATGGGTCTGAAAGCCCATGCCTGTGTTTATGTTGGATGCAGCCAGGAATGGTATCAGGCCTATGGAGACCTCTATGTGTTGCCTTTGAGAGGGCATTACAGACCTGCTTCCTGATCATGAGGGGAGGGGGGCAGGTGCTGTACATGCACATGTGTAACTATGGGGGGACAGGGGGATGATGTTTACACTTCACCTGTCTGCAGCCGGTTGCCTATATCCATGGCATATGTGTATGTGGTGTTATTGACCACCACTACAGAGCAGATATGTGTGTTGCCTCTGGAATTCAGACACACATCTGGAAGGTCTAGTGATTAGCCTTGGTGGATGTCTCCAGTCTGCACTCAAAGTATCCTTAGGGTACATCACCTGTGACCTTATTTGCTTGTGCAAAACAAGGTGACATGGCTTCCATTGAGGCACCTGTTCCTTCTTGGCCCATCCTGTGATTATTTCCACCTATGATGGTAGTTGTGTATTGCTGCTGTCCACCACAAGTGTTCAGCCTACCTTGAGGGGGTTGATGTTGTCCTGTTGGGTATTGCTGAGGCCATAAAGCTATGCAGGTGCCCACATAGTATTGTGGTGTGGGCCTGGACACTACTGCTAGTTCCAACATATGGAAAACACTTTGTGTAGACCTTGTCCATTTTCCTTGCTTGTGTGGGGGACATTATGGAGGTGTGGGGGCTACAGCTTCACAGAATAAGACATAGGTGGAAATACCTCACAGGACAGGACGTGTGGAGACAGGCCAACAACATGGGGAACAAAGCTCCAGAATTAGGTACAGATTGTATGTCATTATTGCTGTTATATTGACAGGGTTAGTCTGGACATGCATTTACTGGGTGACTTGACATCTGACAGTGATATGCCTCTGACATACCTTTCAACTGGCATGTTGTACACAGACTGGCCAGATGTTTGCCTGTTATGCTTGGTCTGTTCCTTGAACACCATCTGTTTTTGTGGGATTGGTAGGATAATGTGAGGATTGTAGTCAGAACTGTTGTCATCCATTAGTGTTCCAGACATCATATCCTTCAGGGATGTTATGTTACAGCAACGCGTGTAACACCAGCTACTGTTTCAGTTTGTAACACCATTATGTGTGAAGTGTCCCTTTTTCCAGCCCCCCGTCCCACAAGTACATCATGCATTGTCCAGATGTCCTGCACTACAAGGTGCAGAGGTATGGTATATCATTAATTACCAACTGCACTCCAGTTATCATGCCAATGACCTGGCAGACTCCTGGCCATGGTATGCAGTAGTGGTCAGGATTATAGTTCCACACTCTGGTAAATCTGTGGACATCTGTACATATGACAGTTATGTCTGTCTGGCCATTGTGAACAGACTGCCAAGATTGTGTAGCAGTGTTATGTGTAGATGTTTGTTGGGTTGGGTAGGGAGAGTAGAAGATGTGAGTGCCATACATCCTTTACCCATCTGACTCTGCATGCTGATACAGCTGCTGGCGGTCTGTCATGTCTGTATGCTTGTAGGGGCTGATTGTGAAATGTCCTGTAGCACCTCAGGATTCCCAGTACACTGTGAATTTGGCCAGTATATATTGGTGTAGTATGTGACTGGCAATCAGGATATGTTTGTTCAGACAGTCGTTCTACTCTAGAGTTCATTTTGGGTACTGGTATGTTGCTGTGACTGTGTTGCAAATGTTTTTGGGTAGACATTTTTGCACCACTCTCTGCTTTTCACTACATTTCTGTCCCTATAGTGCATGCTGTATTTGAATATACATGGTTAATTTCTCAGAGGTGATGTGGGGCAGTGTCATGTTGGTTTTACTGTGCTTCATAAAGTGCTGGGTGACATGTTTGGCAGCTGTCAAGGGATTTTCATTCTGTTACATCACTGCAGTCATACCTCTACACTGTCCAGAGGCTTAGACCCTGTCCAGATGAGTGGCTCATATGTTTGGTCTGTTCCCCAGACAGTTGCTGTCCTTGGCTAATCGGTAGGATACTCTGGGGAATGTAGTCAGTAAATGCTAACATCCATTGGTGTTACTGACTTCATATCCCTCAAAAAAGATATGTTACAACAAAGCAGGTAACACCAACAACTGTCTACATTTATCACAGCAACATGTCCAATATACCCCTGTATTTGGGTCTCTGTACCACAATTATTTCAGGCTTTGTCCATATGTCGTGCACTAAGAGGTTGAGAGGTATGTAGTATCATTAATTATTGCATTTATTCCTGCTACCATTCCAGTGGTGTCATAGCCCCCCAGACATGTAACAAGAACGTGGTCATAGATATGAGCTCCGTGCCTATACATTCTCTGGGAAACTGTATATTTGAGAGATCTGTGCATGTCTGACCATTGGTAAAAGACTGTCAGGATTGTGTAGTAGTGTAGTGTGTACATGTTATTTGGGCTGTGTAGGGAGGGGGTACATGTGAGTGTCATGGGCCATTTATATCTGACTGTGCATTCCACTCCAGTTTCTGTTTCCCTATCGCCTGTATATGTTTGTACATGCAGACTGTGACATGTCCTGTAACACCTCACTATTCCCGCTACACTGTGACTTGGGGCAGTATATGTAGGGGTAATGTGTGAGTGGCAAATGGGATTTTCTTACTCACACAGTCATTGTACTGTAGTGTTCAAGTTTGCTTACTGGTATGTCACTGTGACTGTGGTGCATTTTTTGGGGGTATGCACTTTCATACCAGTGTCTGTTTTCCAGTAGTGTTACTGTAGTGCCTGTTATATTTGCTAATGCATGTGTACAGCCCCAGAGCTTGACTTGGGTAGTGTTATGTCAGTCTGATTGTAGTTTGGACATTGCTCGGTAGCACAGTGTAGTTTCCCAACTGTTGTATTATGTCCACATATTTGTAAGATGTACAGGTGTCTAGCCGATATCTTTGGTCTGGTCCCCATAACTGTTGTATATTCCTGACACATCAATGGGATGATGTGGGGATTGACATCACTAACTAATGGGAAGCAATTGAGTTCTGGAATTGTGATATTACAGTCGATATATGTTAGGGCATACAGTGTTACTACATCACCTTTCTCAGCTTATCTGCTCACGTATTTTGGATATGTCCCTATTTTCATGCCTTTGTCCCCGGTCACTTTGTCAGGCTTGGTCCAGATTCATTGCACTAAGGGGTTCTGAGAATACCTCTCCACTGCCAGGATTTTCACAGAATGTCTGGATGTTTGGTACATATTTTTGTTCAGTTCCACAATTTATTTGTATTTGTCTGGTAAAGCATGGTGATGATCCAAGGATTTATGTCAGTAAATAATGACATAACATTTCAGTTTCCATCCTCATATCCTTCAGTAATTGTCTGCTGAAATGCACCCTGTTGCTGTAGCAAATGTCTTCATTTGTAAGAGAAATATTTGAAATATGTCCCTGTATGTGGCCCACCCCTCCCCCCTGCTTTTAGAGCCTTTGTACATGTTTCTTGCACTAACAGGTTGAGAGGGGTGGTTCTGAGGTATAACTGCACTGCATGTTATATACATACATATATATTTTTTCCTTCCTTTATATTTTTATATATGTATATCTATATTATGACTCAACTTTTTCATATATATTTCATCAGACACTCACACACACACACACACACACACATAGATATATATATATATATATATATATATATATATATATATATATATATATATATATATATATATATATATATATATATGTGTGTGTGTGTGTGTATATATACAACACATGACTGGTTCCACAAAGCTTTCTCCCTAATGTTGTGTGCCTCTGTTGCATGATATGTTTGAAAAAGCAGCATACCGCTAAGATGGTGTAGTAGTACATTCTTCTGACTGTAGCATTCAGGATCATGGGTTTGATACTTGGGATGGTTGCTTTTTTTTTTTTTTTTTTTGCATTAATGTTAAATTACCAGAATGCATGATATGTTTGTTAATGCATTGCACTTTTTCACACCTCAGATGGTATAGTTTTATTTTGCTGTGACTGTAGAAGACAGCATCCCAGGTTCGAGACTTGGCAGGGCTGACTATTTTGTTGCTGGGCAGAACAAGGTCTGATGTATATAGAGTGATGAAGGCACATTTAAGTATGTTATACTTATAAATTTTTATTATAAAATAATATTTATATGCATATTATAATTTTACGTTTACCTTCCATGAATCCCCGTATGTGCTTTCATTAAATTATATTCTTGTATGACTATACTGTATGGGGCACTTATGTTTATATGGGGGTTTCACATCTTTTCTACACTGACATCACTTTTGGAACTATTACACTACCCTGGTTGACAAAAAAGGTTGCTACATAATTTAAGTTTACTAAAATAATTTTAGCACTACTTTCACTTAGGAGAATAAATTGCCTCTCTGGGGACTTGAACCATGAACGCCTACATGTAAAACCACAACTCTAACCACTAGACAACTTCAACCACAACTGGAACCACTAGACAACCTCAGCTTTGCAGTTTCACCTGTCTATTTGCATTTAGCTCCTATGGGATGTTTAAGCTATGCTAAGTGGATGGCCATAACATGCATGCCCACTTAGTTACACTTAAACATTCCTTAGGCTACTGGAAAAAAAGTTATATATTATTATGATATTATTAGGTTATATGGGTGTGTATTGTGGTGTTCTGACAACTACTTTGGACTACAGTCATGAAATGCTGGCATTGATTTGGCTTTCAGGCTTGTATCCTTCAGAGACTCCTGGTAATACATATCCTGTTATCTATCAACTTTCTAAGTGTGTGGGGCAATTTTTTAGGCATGTCCCTAATGTAGTTTTACTCCCCCCATCATTTGTGCCCTTGTTAACATGAACTGCTGTGAGGGAATGTTGCCATACATTTGCTGTCAGACTTCTACCCTTACATGATTCATGCTGTTGCATGACCTGTTCTCTATCAACTTTCTATGTTTGTGGGGCTGTGCTTGTGCTTTTTCACTTTTGGGGGATTTATCCCCCATTATGTGTGCATTTGTACACATTTCCTGCTTTAGCAGGTTGCAAAGTTTAGCAGGTTGTACAGCACTTAAGCAATGTAGGGGATATGTCACAGAACCTGTAACACACCCCTTGCATTGCTTTCTTATTACTATTTTTAATTCAGTGTCTGCGGACATGGAAATTATCATTTTATCATTTCAGTGTCCACGGACATTGAAATACTGGCATAATATTAGAGCAAATATTTAATATTATGTCAGTTCAGCTTAGAAAGTGCTGTACAGCACTTTCTAATTACAGTGGGTGCGTTTAGTGTTTGTGCACTAGTCGGACATGCCCCCTGCACTCGTTCACAGTTTGTGTCCATTTAGATTAAACAGCAGTGCGCCTTCATTTATATGCAAGGCACGCTGCTGTTCTAAATGGACGCAAACCACTCCATGCAAGAATAGTCTTATTCTTGCATGGAGCTTTGTGAATCCCAGAGAGTGTTATAGCAGATAACATAGAAGGGATGCAAAAGGAAAATTAGGAAGACATAATGGTGAGAGTAAGGGAAACATAAGGGAAGAAAGAGAAAAGAAGAAGAAATAAGTAACTTGAGTGAAGAGAGATAAGATAAAGAGTCTACTTTATCCTCTCGAAATCTGAAAACCCCAAATACAAATAGCGCAACAAATAAACAGCGAACCGCGAATACGTCAAATGTACTAAACCATGAAATTTCAAACCTCGAACCATCATAGTCGGCCAACCCACCACCCGCAACACACTACCCACCCAAACACAATAAAAACAACACACACATACACTAACCAAAATCCTACTTCTAACCCTAAATTAAACCACCAAAACCCTACTACTAACTCTACACTAAACCCCACATTCACAACTATCTATGCACTATCCTTAACCCCTCCCTAACCCTAAGGTCCATAGCTACCGCACATTTCCCCCACGGAGCTATACCCAAACAAACTAAATATTCCACACACATACACTTAACAAAACCCTACACTAAACCTTACATACATTACCTACACAAAACCTTACATACACTACCTACCTATGCACATACCTTAACCCCTCCCTAACCCTAAGGTTCATAACTATCGCACACTTACCTTATGGAGCTATACCGCAGATGGGCCAACTATGCAAATTCGATATTTCCACTTTTGCAGTTTTGTTTTTTCACCATATTCGCGGTTCGCTCTTTACGTGTCACGCTTTTTGTATTCGGGGTTTTCAGATTTTGAGTGGCTAAAGTAGACCCAAAGATAAGTGGGTAAGAATCAAAAGCAAAAGGAATTGTATTGGGAAAAGAGTAAAAGACAAAAAAACATAAATTTAAAAATATAGGTATAGCAGAAAAAAACAAAATACTTTTTATAAAGTGATAATTTTATCTCTAAATGTGAATAGTATAAAGAATGTAAAAGGAAGACTTGGGATGTTAGAATAGTGTATATTGCTGGATATGGATATGATAAGGCTAATAGATAAACATATTTTAATGGAAGAAGAGAGCATACAAGTAAACAAACCATGGGAAGAGAAAGTTACATGCAATATAAGAGAAGAAGGATGTTCAGGTATTGCAATTTAAGTAAGGAAGTTACAGAAATTTTGAATTATACATTAGTAATATTAGGAAGAATGTTAATAGTGGATATCAGATGGAAAATCAATTATACAGAATTGTGACACTGTATGCATATGTTCTACAAAAGGAAAGTGAAATTATGTTTAGAAAAATTCTTCATTATGTTAGTGTTAATATGCAAATAATATTAGTGGGAGATGTTAATTGTGATCTATGGCATAAGCGAAAAGAAGAAAAGAGGAGACAGATGTCAAAGCCATTTTGGAAATATTTAAAAGTGGAAAGATGTATTTATGGAACAATAAAGGGGTAAGCAGAGAACAGAAATTGATTATTTTATAGTATCAGAGAGTTTAAAAGTATTACGTAAAGGAATAAAAATGACTGGGTTTCAGATTATGTGGCGATTCAAGGAAAAGAAGACTATATAAAAAGAGGTACAGGTATTAAAAGAATAAATGAAACAGAATTGAATGATTATGTAAGCTAAATAATTACTCGATTATGGCTAGATCATATAAATATGAGAAGGTTTTATAAAGATTGGAGAAGCCGTTGGATAACTTTAAAACAAAATTATAAAAAATAGATTTTGGAATGGAAAAAGCTAAAAAGAATACAAGATAGTCACAAAGATAAAGATATCAGTGATTAAGCTTCTAAAGATATAATATGTAACAAAGAAAGACTTCTAGAAAAAGAAAAAAGTTATATGAAAAGAATCAAGAAAAAATTAAAATAATGTTATTCAATCGAATATATATTTTATAAAGGAAAAGGAGGAAGTAGCACCTTACATAAGTAAAATGGTAAAAGGAAATAGAATATTAAGAGACTTAAGACATGAGAATGGAAATATAGTAAATACACAAAAATAAATAATGTAGGCAATATTATGAAAACATTTGTCAAATAGGAAACTATAGGAAGGCATAAATAGAACTTAATAAAATTAACTAAAGAAGATAATGAGGTGATGGAAAAAAGATTACTATGATAGAAATAAAAAAACGTTTTGGAAACAGCAAACCTGGAAGCAGCTATAGGTTTGGATAGAAATGAATGTTTGAAGTATAGACATATGCAAGGATGGCAAAAAGAATGCCTTTTGGAGGTTTTTAATGAACGGTTAGAGAAAGGAATAAAAGAAAGAATATGTATCCTTCTCACCATACTTAGTACTCACATTCCATTCCTAACTCTACTCTACCTTTTATCCAAAATTACAGCCTACCATCAGCAGCTTTTTATAACCTGTCCTTCCCCAACCATCTCTACCTCTACACTGTAACTCAGTAACATAACCCACTTTAATATTGCATCCAGCTTGTTCAACACCACCAGTGTAGAACTACTCAAATACAAATACATTCCTAAATGCACCCAACCCCAGCCCACTTTCAAGCAAACCAAACTTATACTCAAATGCCCTAACTTTCTGACAAAAGTATTATCTACAATTAAGCTTTGTAGCGACGTTCACCCAAACCCAGGACCTAATATAAATCAACTATAACCAGGTATATCAGCCCCTACAAATAATTCTAGTAGCACTAACCTTCCCCGGACAAAATCTGACCTGCTATTACTTAACAATAACCTAACGGGTCTGACAAATAAAATGTATGAACTGCAGACATCCCTCTCTCTCTACTCTCCAGATGTAGCTGTCTTAACAGAAACATTCATAGATTAGACAGGCTAAACAAGTGGGGTGGAGGAGTAGCAATCATGTGTAAAAAAACAATGAAGTTTGATCACCCAGACCCACATCCACCAAGGTTTAATGATGCAGACATCTTATTTTCAAGGCTAGAACTAAACCCCAACAAATACATCATCATAATAACAATTTAAATTCTCCCAGCAATGACCCCACCTAACTAGAATACTTTTTAGACTGGACATCAACCACTTTTTCACAAGTGACTGTTATCATGGGTGATTTCAATTTAGACTGGTCTACATGCACATCTGAAAATCCCACAAATTTCATAAACTTACATGGCTTCTCCCAGTTAACAAAAACCCAACTCGAATAGATCAAAAGACAAACAGGCACTCAATTTTAGATTAGACCTTATCCAAAAAACCTTCACTTGTTAAACAGTCATGATGCCTCCCAGATCGCCTAAGCAGCCATCTGTCCACTTACCTACTTCGACAAAGCACACACTACCCCAAAACCGCAATATTTAGGCAAATACATAACAAAAAAACTTCTCTTCTCAAAACTGTATGTTAACCCTAAAACAGTGCTACTTATCTCCTCTGTCATCCCTCCCTCTTGACACTGCAGTATCTTACTTTAATGATACATTTCCGGACATACTTAATAGTCAAGCCCCACTTAGAACTATAAGAGCAAAAGCAAACTATGCCCCTTGGCTAACTAAAGAGACGAGACTTCTACTCAAAACCAGAGACAAAGCCTGGCAATGTACCACTCCAGTAAAAAGCCAACTACACTAAACAATTACCATGAACCTAGAAACAGATAAAAAAACAGGTCAAAAATGACAAAAAATCCTACTACATAACAGTACAACAAAAATATCAAAATAATCCAAAAAAATTCTGGACAAATATAAATCAGTTACTACAGCCAGGCCAATCTGTAACCCCAACTCCCTCTACCACAAATACACAAGATAGCATTGCAACTCAATTCAATAACTATGTCACTAGCTCCATCCTAAACCTTACCAAAACAAATAGTACTACCCGACTAAAATTCCCTACTGAACCTCATAATTCAACCAATATTTTTTCCTTTAAACCAGTAGCATCTAGCGCAATAAAAATAATGCTTAACAAGTTAAAGCCTACCACCCTTGCTGCTGGCAATCTACCAGCTGAGTACCTTAAGTTAGCAGCTGAGGCTATAGCCAATACAATCTCAATACTAATTAATTGTTCCATAAATGAGCTCCATGTACCCAAAATCTGAAAAACTTCCTACATAATACCACTACATAAAGGGGAGACCAATACTGACCTATCTAATTACAGACTTAATTGCAATTCTATCACCCCTATCCAAAATCTTAGAAAAATACCTTCACGCACAACTCATGATTCATCTACTCTCAAACAATCTCCTAACTAACACCCAACACGGCTTTCAACCTAACCCTGGCACAGCCATGGCACTATTAAGCTTTATTGACATCCTTAACCATCTTAGAAACAGTGGTCAACTAGTCTCCTCAATATTTTTAAACATGTCCAAAGCATTTGATACAGTATCCCACCAGAAACATCTACAAGAACTCCCATCTCTTAAACTAAGCCACTCTGCCCTTCAATGGTTCCAAGACTACTTATCAGATCGACAACAAGCAGTAAAATGGCACAATGAATTCTCTCCTACATTACCCATTACTCTAGGGGTACCACAGGGATCAATCTTAGGCTCACTCCTATTTAACATTTTTTACTAACAAACTCCATTCTGCTACTGACCTAACCAAAATCATACAATACTCAGATACACCACACTTATATGTGCAGCTCCCTCCATCCCTGAAATTCATGAAAAAACTCAGCTCTCTTTCACTGTTGTAGAATCATGGCTTATTAGCTCGCAATTAATACTGAACCCCAATAAAACAAAACTAATGATATTCTCAAGCCATAAACTGTCAACTCCACACACTCCTTTTCAAATCTACTCATCAAATAACACCAAGATTGAACCAGTATCACACATCAAACTTCTTGGTGTCATCATTGATAACAACCTGAAATTCAATAAACATCTGGCAACTGTCATTAAATAAGTTCACATTAAACTGGGCTCCCTCTATAGAACCAAACCATATCTTACAGATTTTACAAGGCATTCTATTGCCAGGACGCATTTACTGTCTCCCCTTTTGTATGCCTCTGCCATCTTCACTAACCTGAAGAAAACCGAACTAACTAAACTTGAAGTATGCTATAATAAAATTGCCCAAATTTGCCAGCAGCTCCTCACATAGAGCACGCCACACCACTGTATTGCACTACAACAACTTAGCTAGCTGCAATTACCCAACCTCTTTATATTTGTCCACCTTACAATAGCCCACAGCATAGTATATAAACCTGAAAAATGTACAGCTCTACAAAACCTACTAAAAACCCAGTCCGACATAAGACAGCTTAGATCTTCTGATAAGCTCCTTATACAAGTAACTGAGACTAATTACTTATATGGTGACTCTCTGTACTCCAGTAGTATCTCCAGGATATGAAACATGACCCCCAATCAATATTAACCACTGCTAACCCCCAAATATTTAAAACAGGGTCCACGTCCCACCTATCCATATCATGGCTCTGCTCCTGTCTAAACAGTGTCCAAGTCCCACCTATCCATATCATGGCTCTGCTCCTGTCTAAACAGTGTCCACATCCCACCTATCCATATCATGGCTCTGCTCCTGTCTAAACAGTGTCCAAGTCCCACCTATCCATATCATGGCTCTGCTCCTGTCTAAACAGTGTCCATGTCCCACCTATCCATATCATGGCTCTGCTCCTGTCTAAACAGTGTCCAAGTCCCACCTATCCATATCATGGCTCTGCTCCTGTCTAAACAGTGTCCACATCCCACCTATCCATATCATGGCTCTGCTCCTGTCTAAACAGTGTCCAAGTCCCACCTATCCATATCATGGCTCTGCTCCTGTCTAAACAGTGTCCACATCCCACCTATCCATATCATGGCTCTGCTCCTGTCTAAACAGTGTCCATGTCCCACCTATCCATATCATGGCTCTGCTCCTGTCTAAACAGTGTCCACGTCCCACCTATCCATATCATGGCTCTGCTCCTGTCTAAACAGTGTCCACATCCCACCTATCCATATCATGGCTCTGCTCCTGTCTAAACAGGGTCCACGTCCCACCTATCCATATCATGGCTCTGCTCCTGTCTAAACAGTGTCCACGTCCCACCTATCCATATCATGGCTCTGCTCCTGTCTAAACAGTGTCCATGTCCCACCTATCCATATCATGGCTCTGCTCCTGTCTAAACAGTGTCCACATCCCACCTATCCATATCATGGCTCTGCTCCTGTCTAAACAGTGTCCACGTCCCACCTATCCATATCATGGCTCTGTTCCTGTCTAAACAGTGTCCATGTCCCACCTATCCATATCATGGCTCTGCTCCTGTCTAAACAGTGTCCATGTCCCACCTATCCATATCATGGCTCTGCTCCTGTCTAAATCCCAGCTGAATAATAACATTATGCATATTTTTCTCCTAATTTCTAACAGACCTTCCCATATTTAGACACTGTACTAAGTTACCTTCCATCTCTTTTCTCCTATTTACTCCCATTATTTCTTTTTTCTTTCTTTTTGTTATACTCGTATTCAAATTTATAGCTGTAGTATCTAATAACTTATCTTACTTCCCATTATTTATACATATACATTTTCCATCTTCAACACATCCTATGATTACTTTTATCCATAAGCTCTATCATTAATTTTTATATAAAATATTTGACTGATGCCTTATGCAATTTTGGGTAAAACTGCCTACACTTGTATTGCTCTTATACTATGTACTAATTGTGAATTTTTCTTTGGGTATATAACATACATTGTATTTTAACCAATGATTGTATTTTCCTATGTTTTCAATGTTTTACTGTAATTGTGATTATTAGCCACCTAGTCAGACTATCCTGGTAAACAAATAAAAATAAATAAATAAATAAATACATGTATGGGTGCAATGAAGTTCATATGGAAAAAAAGGAGAGAAAATAGGTATAAAGAATTGGAGACCAATAGTGTTGAACAATGTTGATTCTATGATATTTAGAAAGGTAATACAAGCTAGAATAGAAAATAAAGTAAACAAGTTATTGAATGAAACAATTTTTGTAATAAAAGGGAAGAGGGGTCAAGAACTTTCAATGATTTTAAGAGAAATAGTAGAGAATGTGACAGTAAGAAAAGCAGAATCTAAACTTTTAATAAGAGACATAAGTAAATTGTTTGATAAGATACAACATGGAGTATTATGGGAGAGTTTAGAAGAATGTGATATAACTACAAAATAATTAATATTTTGGTTTCAGTGTATAATAAAAACAAAGTAGAACTAGAGGTTGATGGCTGACTGAGAAAACAGAAATATAAAGTGGTATAAAACAAGGATGTCCAGCAAGTAGTATCTTGTTTGCATTAATTATGAATGCGATTGGTAATGAAGTAAGCTTGACACTGAAAGAAGCTAAACACAGCACAACAAAAAGAATTCAGATTCCAGTAAAGTTGTCTTTTGCAGATGTTTTTGTATCAGTTGTACAAAATGAAGAATGGATGAAAATAGCTATTAAGACACTTGGTAAAGAATTAAGGGTGTTAGGTTGGAGTATTACTGAGCAAAAGTACGGAACTAGGATTTCGGTATTAACCTTAATAAAGAAGATGGAGAAATGTTGTGAATAACGTTTGGTAATGAACAGCAGAGATTAATACAGTGCGGAACATGATACATAACATGAGACACATTTGTGTGCTCTGGCATACACTCAAACTTACATATAAATAAAGCATATTTACTTAACTCAGTGATATTAGGTAAAATAGCTCATTTAGTAAGTATGTTTATGATACCAATTAAATTGGAGAAAAATACCGTCTGCGTGCTTTTCATTTATATGGGGATCAAGATTAAACCCAATTAAAATAGGAATACTTTATGTTTCAAAAAAGGAGGTTTGGGTTAAATAAATCCAATTGTGCACACAATATCATTGAATTTGTATAAAGTACTGAGCTGGATAAAAGAAAGATAAAAAATGGTAGTAAATATAATGGAAGAAAAATATAAAGGCATGGGGTAAGCATCTGACTCTGTGTGACTATCTAATTTCCTGTAGTCCACACAGAACATGGTGCTACCATCCTTCTTTGGTACCAGGACCACTGGGGAGGCCCAGGGACTACTGGACTCCTGAATTACGCCTAGTTCCAACATTTCCTGTATCTCCTCCCTTAGAGACTGTTTGACTCTCTCAGGCACCATATAAGGGACCTGTTTAATAGGCCTTTGGGGCCCTGTATCCACATAGGGCTGCACCAGGTGGGTGCACCCTGGTTTCCCAGTGAACATGTTCCCAAACACCTGTAACACTGCTTGGATTTCTTGAACCTGGGTATGGGATAGCTGCTGGGACATTGTTACCCCTTACACTGAGGTGTCAGTTCAAGTCTCACCAAGGACATCAGCCACCACATTCCCCTCAGACTCCCCCTGCTATCCACTGCAAATTCTAAGCACAAGGGCCTCCCTATCATGGTAAGGTTTCACCATTTAACCGTGGTACAAATTGTGCCACTGCCTCCTCCCTAGCAGTTCTACCATGTAACAGAAAGTCCAAGTGAAGCAGCTGGATTGGTCCCACTCACACGTTCATTCACTTTACAAACCAGTTTGGTTTGTAATGTGAACGAAGGTGTGAGTGGTACCAATCCAGCTGCTTCATTTGGACTTTCTGTTTCCTGATTTAGTTCTACCATGTAGTTAACATCACTGACCTTTCTTACTACCTTGTATGGTCCTGCCCAAACTGCATGCAGCTTGTTGTGTCTGACAGGAATGAGAACCATTACCTGCTGCCTTATAGCATACTCTCTAGCCCAAGCATTCCTGTCATACCAGAACTTTTTCTGCTGTTGAGCTTCTGCCAGGTTCCACTGGGTAAAGCCCATGAGTTCCCTGGGCCTTGTCCTGAGGTTAGGACATATGCCTCAACAGACTCCTTGTGGGATTCACACTCACCCTCCCACTCATCTCAAATCATATCTGGAGGTCCCCTCACCCTATTCCCACACACCAACTCAAAGGATGGAAAACCTGTGGATTCCTGGGGAACCTCGCTGTAAGCAAACAGCAGATTGGACAAATATTTGTTCCACTCCCTCTTGAACTGGCCTGCAAATGCCTGTAGCATCATCTTGAGTGCAGTGCTTAAACTCACAACAAGAATATTAGAGTGGGAATGGTAGATGCTGGTCTTTAAGTGCTTCACCCCACAGTGCTTCCACAATCAAGCCAGCAGGTCTGACATGAAATTGGCACCTCTGTTAGTCAGTATTACTTTTGGAAAACCTACCCTGATGAAAATTTATAACAACGCATTTCATAGGTTCATAGATTAGGTTCATAGATTAGTACTATGCTAACTGCCCTTTAGAGCCATTTTAAGCTTAGCCAGTTACCCATTGTGAGACTCAAACCCTGCACCTTGTGTTTGTAAGGCAAATACCTTAACCATTAGGCCACCCTCCCAACCTTTTCTGCCTCCATGGAGGACAGAGCCACTGCCTCAGGATATCTGGTAGTATAATCTACTACCACTAGGACATACTCTTTCCAAGTGAAACTTGGAGCACTCAGGGGCCCCACAATATCCATAGCTACCCTCTGAAATGCCTCCTCAATCACAGGCAAAGGCATCAAAGTAGCTTTCAACTTGTCTCCTGCCTTGCCTACCTTTTAGCACTGATCACAGGTCCTGCAGTACCCTATTACATCTCTGGAAATCCCTGGCCAATAAAAGTTCTGCATAAAATGTCTCTTTTTACATTTTATGCTCATACGACCTGCAAAGGGAATATTATGGGCTATGGCTAGAAGTGCCAGATGGTAAGCTCTGGGCTTTACCAACTGCTGTATTTTCTCACCCTTTAGCCTTCCTGAGGGGTCCACTCTCTATACAGTAACCCTTTGTCCCAGTATACAGATTCTCCCTTCCCTTGAGAATCAGGTGCCTCATTAGCTACCTCCCTCAAGCCTTGTAATGTAGGGTCTGAGAGCTGAGCGTGTTTCAACTCTCTCTTTATAACCCTTCCCAGGTCCCCTTCCATAAAAAGTCTGGTATCCTCTGACAGCGGAGTCTCACTGTCAGCCTGGGTGCTACTACTCACCTCTGCCCTTCCAGTCACTCTGTCCAAGGGAACATCAGTACCAACAAGCAGCTGTGACTCACCTACAGTCTCACTGCTACAGGTTAGCTCCCTCCCTGAAGTAATCACCTTGCCATTCCTGGCTGCAAGTGTGCGATCTGCTTGTGTCTCCTTCAGGCTACCAGACCTCCATGCTTGCCTTCAAGCCTAACTGCATGTACCTGCATGCACACACAGTACTGAATTATCAAAATTATTCCCTATCAGGACATCTGCAGGGATATCCTCAAAACACACCTACTTGCTGGCTTCCATTTCCACCCTTCCAGTCAAGGTGAAGCCTAGCCAAAGGTATTTTGAATGGGGTCCCTCCTAAAGCTCTGACTGGAGTAAACTGCCCAAGCAAGCACTGCTCCTCTGTAACCATTGCAGGCTTCACAATGGTTAGGTCAGAGGTTGTGTCTCTCTTAGCAGTGGCCTCTTTTCCATTCACTATGCTAGGATATAACCTCTTGTGGTAGTTTGGTACACTTGTTGTCTGGAGATAACTTACTGCTGGCTGTTTGTCATTCCCACTTACTGGCTCTCCCACCTTTTGTTCCCCACCTTGCCTCCATGGGAATCTATAACCTACATGGCCCCACTGGTTTCATTTAAAACATTTAACCCTTGGTCCTAGACATTTACCTACACTAGTGGCTTCCCCTGCTACTGGATGACTCTGTTGGGGCAGTCTAGGCTGCCCACCATGAGTTCCCTTAGACCCATGTGCAGCACTGGGTGTCCCTTTCATGTGCAGTGATGTCCTACTTGTTAGGTATAGGTATCCCTTCTTCCCCAACTCATCTGCAGTATTGCATTGTCTATCAGCTAACCAGATTCTCATGCCCTCAGGCAAAGTGCTAAGTGCTTGTTCCCTCACCAAAAGTTCTGCCAGCTCTTCAAAAGTGGTGACCTGACATCCACTCACCACCTACAAAAATAAATGCTTAGTTCAGCAATATATTCACACAAACGTTCATCTGCCTTGTGTCTATACTCAGAAAACTTTTTCCTATAAGCTTCAGGTGTTACCTTAAAGCATTCTAAAAGGCAGTTCTTTACAATATTATAATTTGAGCAATCAGTATTAGACAATTAAAAATAGCAGTTACAGCTTTACCATGGAATAAGGGGGCCGGAAACCGTACCCGGAGGCCTTGGTCAACCTTATATTGTTTACATACCCTCTCAAACATGAATGAAACTATCAAAAATATTCCCCTCAGTAAATTATGGAAGAAATTTTCTGACCTTTGTAGCTTCTGGGGTTCGGTTACTCCCTTCCATATTATTGCCATGACTCTGGCGAAGACTCAGCATCTCCTTTTTATGTTGCCTCTGCCTCTCCTTCTGCTCAGCCTCCAGCCTTCACAGTTTCTCATTTTCGTCAGCCTTAAGATGTCTCAGTTTCTCTGCTGCTTTGATTTCCAAACGGTTGGCCTCTAGCTCAAGTCTCTTTAAGTCCAGATGGATTTTTGAAGTCATCTGTGGAAAGGTTGAGCTGTCCACTTTCTGAGAGTTGTACATCTACACAGCCAGTCTGATTGTCCTCCTGATTGCTATTCTCTGATGCTGCTGTGACTAAAGCTGCAATCATGTCTGCTTTAATCAGGTTGGCATGCACCAGTCCTTTAATCTGGCACATTTCAGCCAACTGGCTCCTTGTCAGCTTTCCATACTCCTCTGATGACATGCTTGCCTGCTTTCTCTGACTAATTGAGCTAACAAACAAAATAAAACAATTGTGATATGAACTCTGAATGTTCACTGCATGGCTGAATGAGAGTACAAACACCTTCAGTGACCACTGTACACAGGCTACAGGAAGTCAATATCCACACCAGTACAAGCCAAATGATATGTGATGTGGCTATCTCACCACTATCAACAATTAATATGTGATGTGGGTATCCAACCACTGTCCACCAATTAATATGTGATGTGGATATGCAACCACTGTCCACTAATTAATATATGATGCCTCTGCAGTGGCCCAGTAATCAAGGAGCCTCAATCCTCACCACTGGCAACAGTGAGGGACATACACATTGGGAGGATTGCAAGTACACACACAGTAAATTACAATTTTCCTTAAGAGCACATAGAGATCACAGTCAGTCTGGGGATGGTTTCTCCCTCTTTCTCCAAATCCCCAGTAAGACTCCCCACTGGCCCAGATATAGGGTTAAGATCTCAGCTGAGGGGTCAAGCCAAGACCTCCAGCACCCTCTCTGTCCAGCCAGTGCTTCGTGTTCCTGCCCAAGTAGCTGACACACATACACACTTTGAGATTTGATTTATATACAAAAACACAGACACTCCTGGGGAAGCTGGCACAGGTTTACAAGCTATGCCTCCTTCTGCCCAGGCTATAAGGTTTTACCAGCTGCCACCAGCCACCTTTACTTATCAGCTACTATAAAGTCTTTACAACGGGTGTTCAGTCCCACTGTGCAATGTTACTATTAATCCAAGTGGTAGTCTGACCAAGCAAGGATATTTAGGAGTGGCCTGTACAGTGTCACCAAATACATATGCAAGTACTCTAAGAGCTCAAATAAGTCTCACAAATATCAGCCACAAAGATAGGTTTAAATATATTTAATAATAAATAATAAAAGAACAAGACAATACTCAGAAAACAAACACAGTTACTTTAGAGTTCAAAATCACAGGAAATATTTTAAAACAACATTGCAGGACAGTCTCAAATAAATACAGAAACCATCTAAACTAACCTATACTATACTTACTATATTCTTATCTATATCTAAGAGTGATACTATGCCCCAAGTCTTACTTACAGACAACATGCAGGCAGAAGTGCTGAGTAGATGTTTCTAGGTCCAAGACAAGATACAAAATTCCCAGTCTCTCTGAGAGAGTTCTTAAATTAATATCAAACATTACTGCTGGGTTAGCCTGGATGACATCACTTTTTGTCACCTGACTTCAGTTCCCAGGCTAAACCAGAGACCATTAGAATTTTAACATCCCTGTGTGAGAAAAACATGTCTCTCAGATGTGTTCAGAACTGTGTAGCTGCTAGGAAATCATAAAGCAATCAAATACTTTACATTTTAAACCTAATAATTACTTTTGTTTTCAGACAATAGAAAACAATCTAGCTCTAGACATTGTGTCTGCTTGCTGCATTGAAACTAACTTTTATAGCACATTGCAAAGGACTTAATTTCAAATTATTTTCTTGAAGTTTTGTAAGTTAATTTTCTATGTTCCAGCAGGGTATGCTGTGGTTACATTCTTCAAGCTCAATACTGTACAAACTATGTTCAACACACACTTCTGTACCAGTAGTTTAATATACACATAACATATAGTTCTCTTACATTTGTAAGACAAGTATATGAATCATGCTGATATTCACAAATGACATATGATTATTTACAAAATTCCAGAATGCTGAGCTGGCAGTGTCACAATATCCTTAAGGGTTTGTTATAAAGAGTGACCCAGAAAGTGGCAAAGGCATTTTGTGGGGAGATCTAATAGAGAGAATTCAGATGAAGATTTAAAAGACAACCAGGAAGAATAATCTTTAAAAGAGAAAAAATACATATGCAGAGATGGTAAGAAAAAGCAAGTCAAGAAACATAAATCAAGTGAATAATTCTGAGGTAAGAAATAAAAAAAGAATCATACAGTAAGAGTACTCAGTAAGTCTGAAAAGGAATGGACTGATATAAGGTATGGGACAATATTATTTTTCTGTTGGGGGTTAAATTAGAGGATGTAAGGTCATTTATTCACTTTAGCAAAGAAACATTTGTGAAATTATATTTGAAAATGCAACTGCAATAGAGAAAATTTTAGGGGAGTATTGAAAAAAAGACTTGTTAACCCTGGAACCTGTATGTGTTCAAAGCATTTAATATGGAAACTAACAAAAGAAAATTCACATTCAATTCAGAACCAGGGTTGAAAAAGAGACTTTAAAAACATATTTAATTAAAATATGTCAAGATGTTATGGACACTACTAAAGTCTATAACAATAGAGAACTATGGATTGGGGGGTTGGATTTAATTTTGTTTACAGAATGAAAAATGAAACTATTGTTTATATTCCAAATATTATAAATATTGAAGGGGATAAAGACATTGTAAAGTATCGGGGTTAACCTAGAACACACATTCTTTGTTGAAAATCAAATCACTTAATTAGTAACTTTGATAAGTGAAAGTGTTATATTTGTGGGGAAACTGGACATGATGCAAAAAATGTGAATTGAAATGTGTTATAGATATAATAAAACAGGGCATTTATGGATGGATTGTATGGCAAGGGGAAAAAAGAAATGGAAGGTGAACTGAGTGATACACAACAAGAAAATATATTAGTACGGAGAGGAGAAATTGTGGAAAATATTACAAAGGAGAAAGAAATATAGCAAAGAGAGAAGGGTTAGAAAGGAACAATCAAGAAGATAGATATAGAACAAGGGTCATAAGTAAGCAATGAAGAAGATATTAACTGGAGTACAGTGAAAGAAAAAAAACTCAATAGGAAAAAGGCTGAGAGAAAGAAAAACAAAATGTATAGGGATACATATAAATATAAAAAGGAAAAGGACGAATGAAAAGAATAGGAACATTGAACAAAATCTAGTATAAGTAATTTTTCTATTTTTATTTAGTTTTAAAACAATAAATAAACAAATTCTAAAACAAACAAAAAATATATACATAGGTCCACAGCTGATCAGTACATAAATGTTATACATCAATAACAATTACTATTCGTCAAACAAGTCTTTAAGTTTAAGCCAGGATATGAATGTGTAATATTAGAAGTTCTCCTCTTTATAGTATGCAACTGAGTACTGCAAACAATTTTTGCCATACTAATAAATTCAACACTAGAGGGGTAACTTCACTTTTCCAATTTTTAGTAATTACCTTTCTGGCTATAGCAATAATAAAAAAACCAAAACTCCAAAACTCAAAAGACAAACCACGTAAACAAAAAAATGAGCTTTAAGAAGCAGTTCACTTGGAAGGTTGTTTAATAATATTATTGTTGTTTAATAATGTTAGCACACGCTTTCGGAGAGCTCTATGTCCCTCCTTCCTCAGACACAAAGATAATGAAATAATTAATTAAGTAAATGAATTTTATACACTCCAAATCAATTAATTATGCTAAACAAATCCAATTATGAAAAACCTACACAGTAAACCGAAAGCAGCTACAAATTCAAAATAAAACACTACTACTAAACCCAAGCTTACAACATATAGTACCCTTCAAACGATCAATGATTTAAATTATTATAAAAACAAAATACATAATTATGAATCAACTATAAAATACATAATTATGAATCAACTATTAAAAAACATATATATATATATATATATATATATATATATATATATATATATGTAAATAAACAAACAAGAAATATACAAAAAATATATATGTAAAACTTTATTTAAAACACATATCATTTGAAACTCATGTCAACTTTTTAAGGCAAGGTTTTTAAAAATACAACTAATAGACACATGATCATTCAAACCAAGGTAAATGTAGGCAGCGGTACGGATTTGCCAAAAAAGTTTGTCAATTTCCAACTGGTTCTGCCAAGGGCCACCCCTAATGTCAGAATTAATCTTCTTAAGGACGGTGAATTTAAAATGATGGTCCAAAAATTCATTAATGTGCCTTGCCAAGGCATTATTAAGATCACGCCTATTTATAGCATACACATGTTCATAAATGTGCTGCTTTCCTTTCCTTTCGGTCTTACCGATGTAAAAAGCAGTGCATCTTTGGCAAATAACGACATAAACAACACTTCTGGTATAACAATTAAATTTACCTATCACATTGTACATTTGATCTCTTAAGTTTTACTTTGGGGTCTATACACACATACCTACACTGCCTGCATGCCCCACATTTGCTCATCCCGAAGTTACGATGACCCCCAAGTTTGGGCTTAATCTCCAATAATGCCTTCAAGTTGTATCCTCTCTTAAAGGTAATTTTTGGGCTGTCACCTAACTGCCCAAACAAATAAGGATCTTCGGCAATAAGGGCCCAATTCTTATGAACCACGTTCCTAATCTCATCATGGTCTAAACTAAATGTCCACAAAAACCTAGTGCCTACAAAATCGCTAGTATTATTATTAGTTTGGACCATGTTAGACACAGACCCTTCACCAAGAGGGAGATTACAATACCCAGACAAAAATGGTTTGTAAAAGCCAGACTGTCTTCTACAAATAACTTCAAATTTTATTTCTGAAACAAACCAACATGGGTACCCTCTGTGGAGAAACATAGTGCTCAAGTGCTCACACTCCTCTAGAAAATCGTCTTCATCAGATATCATCCTGACTGCCCTAACCATCTGCCCTTTCACAACAGCTTTCGTTTGATGGCTAGGGGTGGCAGCTGGTGAAGTGAAGAAATGAATTAGAGTAAGTGGGTTTTCTGTAGATAACACTCTTATATTTTGAAGTAACTAAATCCTTAATCAATAAAATATCTAAGTAGTTAATACTAGATTTTTGTAAATTGTAAGTGAACTCCAAAAAGTTTGTCATGCTAGAAATGCTATCCATAAACAATGGGACATGAGATGGTGGTGCTTTCCAAATTAAGAACATGTCGTCCTGGTATCTAGTGTACCAGGCGACACATTCATCAAACAATACATTGGGAAACAAAAGAGTCCTTTTCCAATGGGCCAACACACAATTGGCAAAGCTCCCACCACACGGCGAGCCCATTGCTATCCCTGATTTTTGTAAGTAAATATTACCATCAAATAGCATAAAATTAGAGTTTAGTACAATTTCTAATAGTGTTTCTACCACGTAAGTAGTGTTATCATCCACCTTCTTGTACCTTAAGAAGTCTCCAACCCATTGGATACCCAAATCCTGAGGGATTACGGTATATATAGCTTTAATGTCTATAGTTAGAAACCACCACTCTTTGCCAAATGGTATTTTACCAAATCTGGGACTCTTGTTCTAACAAAGGTTTTAAAATGGTGTCGACAAACTTTGCACAAGCATAAGTTATCGAACCTCGGCCATCTACAATAGGCCAAAAGGGGGGGTCATAAATGGATTTATGGATTTTAGGTATGCCAAAAAGGACAGGTAACTTGGGGGCTAGCATCATCAAACACTGATACACATCTGTATCAATAAACCTCTCCAAAAACAAGTCCTCAACAGTACTTCTTATCTTAGAATAAACTGTATTAACTTCATTAGTTGTCATCAATACATAAAAGTCAGTGTTCAACAGCTTTAACGTTTTTTCGACATACAAAAAATAATACATAAAAACCAGACCTCCCCCTTATCAGGCTTCATAACTCTTATTTTGCAATTCTGCAGCATTGTAATAAAATCCTGCTGGAACTTAGTAATATTAAGGCTTTGTTTATCTGCGTGCAAATTGTTCGCCGATAAAGCCCTAAAGTCATACTCACCCATTTTTTCAAACAGATGCAAAGACTCTTGTAGAGGGGGATTATACGTACTAGGAATTTTAAATTTGCTATCCATTTTTCCTTTATCACCCATTAGGCATCTTAAATTCAATTTTCTTACAAAAAGTTTAAGATCAACAATTATCTTAACTAAATCAAAATGGGAATCAGGTACAAAGGAAAGACCTCTTGAAAAAAACTCCACCATGTCAGGGCTAATGGCAAGGGAAGTGTAGTTGTATATTTTAAAGTCACCTTTTGAGTCAAAAATAATCTGAGGGTCATGAAAATGACTCATCATCTCCTCCTCTGATTCCTCCTGTTCCTGGAGTTGCCTTGATTGTACCTCCCTCTCGTATTCGTCTGTCTGGTCTTGCTGTTTCTGGGAAAACCCTTTTCGTTCGTGTTATTCTGACCTCCGGGACTTGTGAGAACTGAAGTATTTTGATGGTTATTAGCCCCTTTGTTAGCATGGTTATTAGAACCAGTATTGGTACCATTAAGCAGTCTTTCACTACGATGAAGAGGTTGAACCTCTTCGTCCTGGTTACCGGCCACATGAACCTGTTGCTCATTTAGTTCATTTACCAGTTCAGTGCTAACATTGTCAACAAGCCCAGACCCGAAAGACACTTTAAAAATTGGTGGGGGGGCGAGGGTATGCCTTATTATTACCGTAATCCTGTGTGTCCCTAGCAATTTTCCTCTTCTTGGTGTTTACAAGTTTGTTCCTAGTGGTCTCGATACTAGTAAAGGTACGAGAATATTCGTACTTATATCTGAAAAAATCATTGTCATTTTTAATACTCTGCTCAAGAAGCTCTAAGTCAGTTTGTAAATTCTGAACCTCCATTTTGTACTGTGTAATGAGCAGGTTAATAAATTCAAAACCCTGCCTATCAAAAAGTGCAAGAAGGTCTTTATGGAACTATGAGCCTTCAACAAGGCCAACAGGGTAGCGCCACTGTCGGAGACCTTTTGGGATCAACTGCTTTGCCAAAGATTCCTGTAGATCAGAAATTTCAAGTTGCAGTTTCCTGCACTTGAACAGTTTCTGGTCAAAAACACCAATAAGATTAATAATGTTACTTACGACCTGGTCAGCGTTGTCCTGTTGTGTTAAATCACTTTCATTACCAGTTCCATTGCCAAAAAAATTGTTATTACTTAAAAACCTACCAATTGTAGGCATCGAAGATGTTGCTGAATACTCAGACTCAGTCCTTTGCATTCCTTCATTAGGACATTGAATTAGAGCGCCTTGCTCAGCCTGAACACTACCCAGTTCAAGACTGCGCTCACCATTGTTGTTGTTTCCGGCTTGTAGTAAACGTATATTATTTACTGGTGCTAGGTGCTGCCTTGATACGTTGTTTGTTAAGGTAGAACCAAAATGCTGGCTGTTTTTTAATAGTTGATTCATAATTATGTATTTTATAGTTGATTCATAATTATGTATTTTGTTTTTATAATAATTTAAATCATCGATCGTTTGAAGGGTACTATAGGTTGTAAGCTTGGGTTTAGTAGTAGTGTTTTATTTTGAATTTGTAGCTGCTTTCGGTTTACTGTGTAGGTTTTTCATAATTGGATTTGTTTAGCATAATTAATTGATTTGGAGTGTATAAAATGCATTTATTTAATTAAGTATTTCATTATCTTTGTGTCTGAGGAAGGAGGGACATAGAGCTCTCCGAAAGCATGTGCTAACATTATTAAACAACACTGGTAGAAAAACACTAGGAGACTCACCACGAGTAAGGCTGTAAGTCAAAAATAAATACTGCTATATCCAAAAGTAGGCAAAATCTTTATTTGCGGACTGTAAACCATAAGATAAGCGCTTTTGCGTGCAAATAGTACACGCTTCTTCAGATCTTGCCTACTTTTGGATATAGCAGTATTTATTTTTGACTTACAGCCTTACTCGTGGTGAGTCTCCTAGTGTTTTTCTACCAGTGTTCATATTTTCTTCACCCGGAGACTCTATTGTGTCTTGCGGTATTCCTTCATTGATTATTAAACAACAATAATATTATTAAACAACCTTCCGAGTGAACTGCTTCTTAAATCTCATTTTTTGTTTACGTCTATAGCAATAATAGACTGAAGAAGAGGCAACTGGATTTTTGTAATTATCTCAAGAATCAGAGCATTAAATAAAACTAAAGATTTAGACATATTACATCTATCTGACCATAGAACTTGAATAAAGTTATTAATTTATTTTCAAAAAAGGGGAGGTGGCTTCACATTTATATACCATGTGTGTCTAATCAGCTATTATTTCAGAATCACATCACATCTCTAGCATTTAATTCTATTTGATTTGTACATAATTGTAATTTTGTTAGGAGTGAAAAAAATCTCTGTGTAAAAATTTCCTAGTGAAAACTTTCCAATATAATGAAGATGTAGTTTTATCTCTAGATTTTAATATTAATTTATTGTATTCTTCAGATAAGTCTTCATTATTAATATTTGAGGAGTAGTTCCAATAGGAACTAAATATGAGAAATCTAACTTAAGTATTTTATAAATTTGTGTCAAATGTAATTTATTTTTCATTCCATTATTATTGATATTTATTAAGAATTCCAATAATTCAGGTAACAATTTCTTATCTAGCTTAAATATCTTATTTACCTCTGTGTTCACAAAGTCAGTCATTTGTATATGCAAGTGGAAAGTGGAAAATATTAAGTCTTTAATGCAATGGTTAGAATATGTGCACTTTTCGAAAGAGGAACTGATGTTATCTAAATAGATAATTTGAGAAAAAGGTGTAATACCATTTATGCAAAAAATATTTTAATAACAAGATAAAACTATTAGGTACTATTTATTGATGACTGGTTTTGATATATTTATTATTTACTTATAATATTTATTGATGTAGTTTCTATTTTCAATCATAAGATGAATTTATCCACAACACTTGCTGAAGCAGCATACAACTAAATATCAAGGAATCCTATTCCACCATTATCCCAACCTTTTCTGTCCCAGTCAAAAGAAACTCTTGGTTTATTAGGATGCAAAAAAATTAAGTAGAATATAATTTATCATCTTCATGATTTTTTTTTGGCGGACATAGTACCAAAGATTGTAAGACAAGCAATATTTTAGGGAAAATTATCATCTTAATAAGCATTAATTATTCTTCCATGGTAAAGAAGAATTTGTTCCCAACTTATGACTAAACTTAACATTTTATCAACAATATGTTGAAAGTTTGTTTGCATCATTTCTTTGTTATTAGACATAATGAATGGTTATACTAAGGTATTTTAATTGCTGTTCCAATTGACATTAAAATATTTTTGAATGAATTTTTTCTTCTTTTTATTAATTAGTAATGTACTAGTTTTATTATGATTAAATCTTAAGTTTGAGATTTCTTCAAACTGACTCATAGAACTAATACGTTCTAATGATTTTTCTATATTTCCTATTGTTAGTAAAATGACATCAGCAAAGAGATGAATCTTTAGTTCAAAATCTTCTTTTATTTTGATACCATTAATGTTCCTATTGGATCTAATACTATTGGCAGAGAGTTTTATAGCTAATGCAAAAAGTAAAGGTGATAATGCACAGTCCTTTTTTGTGCCTTTTTGTAATTTAATGGAATTAGAAAGAAAAGAACCTATTTTAACAGAGGTACAAGAGTTGTTGTATAACTTAAAAATGAATGCTATTAGCTCAGTTGAGAAATTATATACTTTAAGTTTTTTAAACAGGCACGACCAGTTAACTGAGTCAAAAGCCTTATCTAAATCGAGACTAATAATAGAAAGTTATTTTTTATTTTTATTTACATAGTCTATTAATGTATGTATTTTTATTATATTACCCTGTACTTGTCTAAACTGATGTCTTTCAGCTTTTCCTGGTTAGGGGTCACTACAGCGGAACTCCGGTCCGCTAATGATTGGAAGTGGATTTTTATGGTGCTGAGGTGCCAGCCCGATGCCCAACCTTCATAGAAGGCACACACATTCATGCACGCACCTACCTGCATGTCTTTAAACATCACTTGACTGCGGGGATGACATGCAGACTCCACACAGAAGGCACTCCAGTCGAGAATCAAACCGGAGAACCTCTTGATGTGAGGTGACAATGCTAACCACTGCACCACCATGGCCTAAACCCAGTTTTATCATTGTTAATAAGTTTAAGTATAAGTAGACTAATTATGTTAGCTAAAATGGGCATGAACATCTTATAGTCCACATTTAAAAGTGAAAAGAGTTTGTATGATGAAAACTTTGTAGGATCCTTATCTTGTTTTGAAATTGATGATGTAAGGGAACATTTATTGCTTTGTAGGATGTATCTAATATTTTAACTGCATCATCAGGTAGTATTTTATATAGTTCTGGTATAAGACCATCTAAGCCTGGTGCCTTATTATTTTTTAACTTTTTTATTTGACCTTTTATTTCTGTTAAAGTGAATGGTCTATCAATTTTTATTTGCTCACTTGTTAATTTGTTATTTATATTTTCCCTTAGAAAAGTTTCAACTTTATCATCATTATCTTGGTCATTTGTATTATTATTTATATTTTCATAAAATATTTTAAAGCCCTCAAGAATACCTTTAATATATGTGCTACCTTTTTTATTATTTATATGTGTTATCATTTCTTTGATATGATTCAGTTTATTCATTTTATTTGATCTAAGAGCAAGTTTATGCAAATGTAAAGGGATTACTGAATATGCCTACAGTTTAAGTTTTTCCAGGTTTATTGAAACTTTATGATTTAAAATTTGAATATATTTTGTATTACAGTTTTTATGTTCAGACTGACTGATAATGTCATTTGGGTTAAGATTTAACTTTAGTGTGTCTATTTTGGTCTGTAGTGTATTCAATTATTTATCCCATTCTCTTGTTTTACTAATATACCAGCTTGTAACTCTTCCATTTAAGTAAGCCTTTAGTGAATCCCACAGGACAATGTCAGTTACTTCACCATTCATATTTTATTTCTAGGAAATGTTTGATCTCTTTAGCATACCAATCCTTGAATCCTTTTATTTTAATAATGTATGCTGGTAATCTCCTGTGATGCATTAGATTGTCAGGTTTTAAAATAATATTAAAGATTATAACATTACAGTCTGATAATGGACATGAAACTATTGAAATTTTTCTGATATTTGATAATAGATTGTTTGAGGCAAAATGTTATCAATATTTGTTTGTGTTCCATATCTATATGAATTGAAGTGAGTTTGTTTTCCTTAGCTATTCTATATCATTTACATTCATTAGATTTAAATATTTAAATGTTTAGCTAAACATGTGATTTTCAGCTTTCAGTCTGCAGTGGAATCTGTCTGACAAACTACAATTAAATTCATCAGCCATTATAGCTTCACCTTTCATGTAATAGGCTATGGTGTCTAAGTAATCTTTTGCATCTTTAGCTCCAATCCAAAGAATCCAGTAAGAGTTCATCAAGGTATATATTTTTTGTTTCACTCAATTATAACAATGCTTTGCATACCATTTTTTATCAACATAGTGACTTCTTCCATAAAATGAGGGTGTCTGTTCTTTTAGCTCAAAAGCCATAACCTGCTAAAACCAAATAATTATTTAATGAAAGTTTATTTACATCTTTATTAAGTAAATGGGGGAATTCAATACAGACTGCATGATTTTTTTTGCATGCACATCGTGCCTTGATGAGTACTCGAGCATGAACAATTTTAGATTCAGTAAGCACCTCTTAGTGGCTCGCAAGGATGCATAAACAGGGAAAATTCTGTGGAATGCAAATTACCTCATAAAAAGGTGAATCTTATGCAAATGAGGAAGATGGAGTAATCTAACAAGCAGAAAGGCATCTGGGGTTCTTATCATGTAGTTGAACTTTTACAAGTTCGATCTACATATGGTCAGGACCATAAGTTTGAATTTGTAAAAGTTTATGCATTTGAATGAAAATTTTCATAAGCGGTGGTTTCCATTTTATTCAATGTTGCACAATCTTGGAGTTGGTATATTTAAGTGGCGGGGGTGTGGGAGGGTGCAATGGGGCTTTCCCCCTGCTTACGACAATTTATTTTGTTGTCTGTTCTTTTTTTTTCTGCAGTTGAAGTTTTGTAACTTTGAACATAATGGTTCGACCATTAGGTGTTCAGAGTTATGGAACTTCGACTATGTGATATAGACCCAGGCATCTGTGTAGACTCCATGTCATTGTCTGCAGTGTATGTGAAATTTTTCCACATACAGGGGTCTACACAGACAGAAGGGAATGTAAAACTCCACAAATTTGAACATACCTCTCCTGAAAATATTACATCACATGCAGATATGTGCAAAAGGTACATTGTGGATGTCTGAAAGAGGAAGAGACTACGTAAAATTAATAATAATTCTTTTAATACTCTCAGCATGTTTGCACTATGTGCCGCATTGCACAAGCATGCTTAATATGAAAAAATAGGAAAGAAACATGTATAATGTATTTTTCACAAATGTACTATAGGACCTTGCATTGGGACCATACAATGGTGCATTTGTGCTGTTACCCAACTCAGGTATGAACCTTACAATTTTCAGGCTGCTAGCATGGATATATATGCAAATGAGGTGGATTTCTTGAATAGCAAAAAGGAGCAACCGTGCCTGCATATCCACTTCGTGTAGGCTCCTACATGATGTTGATATTCCCAGTGGATGTGGATGACATCAGGGGTGTGTGTCTTGTTACTATTATTTTTTTAGTTCCCAGTGCATGTGTTTGTGCAGTGCACTGCATAGCTTAGTGTGTTTGTGTGTTTGTGCAGATAGACCACCGAGGTCAGAGTAATGACATAGGTAGCAAGTAATAAAAAATGGATATATTCAATTATTAATTTTGACTTTTGTATTAGCTATGCTGCATGGCACTGTGCATAGTTTAACATGTTCATGAGAGCACAATACCCACATGACAGTGGTGATGTAGACAGCAATCAATTAAAACCGTATATATTAAATGAATATTTATTACTTTTGTATAAGCTATGCTGCGTGGTGAGGCACATAGCGACATGCTGCACACTAAAGTAGGGCCTTTAAATCATGTTAGTTATATTCTACCCAAGTGAACTGTATGATAATTAGCCAATCCCACATGGTGGACCTACAGCAGAACTGTATAAAGTATGCATACACCCTATATTCTGATTTTACCTCAGTACTCTGAACCATTGTAGTAGAGACGTGGGAATTTGAACTGAGATAATGCTAGGGGCTGCTGCAGCTACACTACATCTGTATGTGCTAGATGCTGAAGTCAATGCTGCTGCTGCTGCTGACAATAGGCCTAGGCAGAGAAGGAGGAGTGTTCAGGCCCAGGGTAACCTTCCAGGAGCTACATGAGCTGAAGATTGTAGAGTGCTATAGGGTGGACAGGGACATACTACAATAACTCACTGAGTTCTACTGCCCTCAACTCAGTCCCAGAGCCAAAAGAGGGGAGCCCATCCAAGTGGTAACAAAGGTATGTGTAGCCCTTAGGATACTAGCCACAGGTACCTTCCAATGACCCACTGGGGACATGATGAGGGTGTCACAAGCATCTGCATCCCGGATACTCCACCAGTTCCTGGATGCTATGCTCCCACAGCCCAATGAGTACATATCTTTTTCTCTCTCCCCTGAGGCAAGGGCCAGCAATATGTAACACGTCTACCATGTAGCACATTACCCTGAAGTACTGGGTGCCATGGATTGCACTCATGTACACATCAAGGCACCATATGGTGAGTAAGGTACAATCTACATTAACCACAAGGGGTATCACTCCTTCAACTGCCAGGTCATGTGCAATGCCCAGGGAATTATTCTGAATGTGTGCGCTGGCAACCCTGTCAGTTATATTGACTCCCATATCTGGCACACATCACAGCTGTACCAGTTGTTTGCTTGGGGGGACACCCCTACTGGGACATTTATTGGGAGATGTTGGTTATGCCCTGGAACCGTGGATGATGACATCCATCAGAAATGCACACATAGCCACAGAAGAATGCCATAATGAGGCACATGCACAAACTAGGAACATAATGTGTTTGGGCTTCTGAAGTCATGGTTCCAGTGTCTCGACATATCTTGTGGAGCCCTGCTGCAGTATACTCCAGGCACATTTGCACAGATATTCACAGGATCAGCAAAGGGAAGGGATACACAACCTCCCACCAGTGCCTAGGTCACTACAGCCACGGTCACAGGAGAACTCAGGGAAGGAACCTCTGCCTGATGCCCATGTAGGCAGATATAGGCATGCTCAGTATGCCCTGGCTTTGGCTAAGAAACAATGCATAGCACATTCACTGACAACCTAGGGACCTAGGGAATGACACCTTAATCCTACTCACATACAGAAATTAAAATTGATGCCAGTCAACTCCCACATCCTGCACCTATCCATGCATTGGCTGTATATTGCCTGCATCAGACGGAGTCATTCCTGAACTGCAGTTATGTCAACTGTTGCATTTGCAAGCTTAAGTCCACAACCTACACAGTACTCAAAAGGGTTATTATGATATGTCAATGTATGTATGGGCCTGGTACATTATGCATGTAACTATAGTGGGCTAGTTGGACAGAAATGCCATTCACAAGGGAATACAGATACCCATTCCACTTACATGTTTCCCTTTCCATTCAGTAGGCCTAATGCATGGAATATTCATGCAGTCCTACTGCAACAGATTATTGGTACATCATTCAAGGAAGATGTTAGACAGTGCGGTTAAATGATAGTCAGACTATTGTGTATCCAAGCAGAACAAATGGTGCTGTTCCCCCACCCTCAACACAGCAGTGTTCCCTTGTAACTGCTGTAACAGTAACTCATCAATGGCATATGAACATTTCACTCAGTCTCAGGACAGTAGTATAGAAATTGATCTTACATTGCATATGTTAGGTAACGGATGAATAACAATGTGCATAGTTATGCAGGTGATTGTGTGATTAATTATCCCCTGTCTGTCAAGCAGATTCTGTGGCTCAAAGGACTAAGGCAATTACCTTGTGTGTGGGCGTTCATGGTTCTAATATAGAAGTATCCACTTCTTTTGGATGTGAGGTATCAATAAGTTCTGTTTTACAGACTGTCAGTATGTGTGTGCTATATTATTATTAACCTCTTTCACATATTAATTACATAAGACAAATTAAGAAAAACTTGGCCAATTTGAGTGAAGTGCAGCAGTGCAGAAACACACAAAATCCTGGACTGGAGTA
This sequence comes from Protopterus annectens, assembly GCF_019279795.1. Lineage (NCBI taxonomy): Eukaryota > Metazoa > Chordata > Ceratodontiformes > Protopteridae > Protopterus > Protopterus annectens. Next base: position 686,651,792 of record NC_056736.1, on the reverse strand, counting down.
CAGCTAGATGTGGACTGGAGTCAGTTTATAACTAGCCAAAACTCCCACTGGGCATGCTCATACACTTAGTTAAGCAGAGTGCAAATCTGTCACTCCTCGCACAATGACTTTTAAACTATAGCTATGTCTATAGATGCATACCTATACATATATATATATATATATATATATATATATATATATATATATATATACACACACACACACACACACACACACACACACACACACACACACGCATACACGTCTGTCTCTCCCCATATATCTACATAAAACACACACACACAAACACACACACACACACACACACATATATATATATATATATATATATATATATATATATATATATAAATGCACACACAGATACACACACACAGACATACACACACACTCACACACACACACACACACACACACACACACATATATATATATATATATATATATATATATATATATATATGGGTCTACTTTATTTACGTAAAAGCTTAAAACAGCAAATGCATATGCATCAAACCATATGCATCAAAAGTGCAAACCGTCGAAAACTGTAAACGGAAACCTCTATAGGTGGAGATTTCTGTTTACTTCAATGTAGTGCGATCTCAGAGTTGGTATATTTAAGTAGTGGGGTGGGGGGGGTGCAGGGGGGGCTTGCCCACCTGCCTACAGCTGTTACATATCATGTTTGTTGTGTAGTTCCGTTTTTATTGTGTTTTGATGGTTTCTCGGTTCGATGCATATGCATTCGCTGTTTTTAGCTTTTACGTAAATAAGGTAGACCATATATATATATATATATATATATGTGTGTGTGTGTGTGTGTGTGTGTGTGTGTGTGTGTGTGTGTGTGTGTGTGTGTGTGTGTGTCTGTTATATACGTATGTATATGTATATGTCTGTATTGCTCTACATACCCAGATTATGGTGAATAAAGCTGCACTATGACACATATATAATGTTGGTCAAAGGTCCAAAAGTAAGGGCTCAACAGTAGATAATGCAATTACTTACAGGCCCCTGTGCCTGCTGGATGTCACGACACGTATATCAACAAGTGAACAAGTTGTGTAATGTATAATGTTGTGTACTCACACATTGACAGGGCAAATTGTTTTTGGATGCAGGCTTACCCACCCAAATGCAAACAGACATATATGGCTAAAATGGCTACTGTTGCCACATAGCAAGGATAAAAACAGTTATATGACTGCTAGGCTACTAGATACAGATGTCAGTAAGAAGCAATGTCAGTCTCCAGGCCACACACACTGTTCAACACAGGCCTTGTTTATGTCCTCTACAAGTAGTTCACCTGCAATCATTTATAAAGCAGATTTGAGCTGTGGTGCATGCATTAAGTATTGTGATCTGTGGTGTGTAAGACTAGAAAGGCAGGGGTTCTAATCTCACTCCAGCCCACTTAGTGTGTAGGGGTTGGGAGGTTAGCCTAATGGTTAAAGTGTTTGCCTTACAAACACAAAGTGCAGGGTTTGAATCTCACAAGGGATAATTAGCTAGGCCTGAAATGGCTCACAAGGGCAGTTAGCCTAGTACAAACCTATGAGCCTATGTATGTGCATCTCCCTATAAAAAACTGAGAATCTCCCACTGACTATCAAACTCAATGGTTCAGCAGTTTTTGGCCCTTGCAGTTGATGCAGGCCTCCAAACTCCTGTTTTCCATAAGGCCTGCTGATGTCATCTGCCATAAGACTACCAACAGCCATTATGCTATCAGACTTAAGCTTTGGCATGTGTGTTAAGTACTGAGATCTGTAGTGTATAAGATTAGATACACAGGAGTTCTAATCTCACTCCAGCCCATTTGGTGTGTGTATGTGCAGTATTTTGGGTATATCAGGTAATGAAGGCCTCCAAATTCCTGTCTTCCACAAGGCCTGCTGATGTCATTTAGCATAAGAGTAACTAAAGACACACTAATATCAGACTTAAGCTGTGCCATGTGCATTAAGTACTGTGATCTGTACTGTGTAATAGTAAATAATTAGGGATTCTAATCTCATTGGAATCCCAAAACATGGATACTGAATGGCCAAAAAATGGACTTACATATACCAAGTCCAAAATGTCCATTTCCTGGGGTATTCCCTTTTCTCAGCAGTATGGTGATCTTGGAGTTGGTATATATAAGTTTGAAGAGGCCAGGCTGGCTTGCCCCCTGGCAAAAAAGAAGTTTAAAAGAGAACGGCAGTTTTCTAGATGTTCTCTTTTCTAAGTTTTCAGCCTTTTTTTTCCTGCTAGTTGGCACCTGGCATTTCAAGTGATGACATTTCAATAAGGACCCCCAGTTGTAGTTCATGAAGTATAAATGCAGAGAGAAATGCTGAATCTCACTATACATGTGGCCAGTGCAGACAAGATGCTAGTCCTGAACAAACAGAATCCTTCTTTCACCCAGAATGATGCCTATATGCAAAGAAAAGATGATTGGCTTTAATAATTGCCTTAGTCATTGGTGTCATTGCTTGTCCCCTATGCATTAGCATAGGATGAGATGATTAACAGTTCACCTTACTTCACTAAGGATAGCATACACCTCTTATTCCATGGATTTTGTATACTGAGTCAAGTCCTTGCTGTCCCATAGTACCTACTTTTTTAGGCAGAACCTGGCTAATGGGCTTCCCTGTGTAACAGATATCAGTGTAGCCATTTCCAACCCTAAATCATGCAATATCTAGATGGCCATTCGTAATGCCAGAAGTTTTACTGAATTCCCTTATCATAAAGATTTCCTGCAACTTGAACACATGCATGTCTGTACAGTTATTGAGACTTGGCTTCACTGTAAAGATTACACTCTCTCTATACTATGATTTTGTACCTGCCATGAATTTAGACTTGATGAAGACTATGGTGGCTTTGCCATATTTGTCAAGGACCACATCATCTCTAACTTGGTTCCCAGAGACCCCAAGACTTGAACTCATTAAACTCCAACTAACCCTGAACAAGACAGAGTATCTTGCTGCAGGATACCAACTATGTCTCCTAATGACCACATAAGATTCCTAAATGTACCCAAAGAATTTCCTCTTACCAAAACCACTTTCATAATGGGAGAATTCAGCCACTCCTCAATAAACTGTAGCACTTACACCTCCAAAGTCAGATGTGTGCTCAGAGATTCTTAGACTTAATAAATAAAATATCCCTGGAACAGATATTTAGCAAGCTAAATAGAAAGCATACGATTATTGACCTGGTCCTAACTAATATACCTGCTACATGTGCTACCTCTCTCGCTAGTTTCTTCAGCCGTGCTTAAGTTTGACATAAGCTTGCAGCCTCTCTTTCAAAATCTCTAAAAAACATACAGTAAGTAATTCTGAATTCAGTGATTTCAGACAGACCTCCTCAAACTCTGTGATGAGCTGTCCAAATTCACCTGCAATATCAGAACACTAAACACCAATTCAGCTGCTACTTATACAAAGGAATTCTGTTCCCACACAGATAACTACCTAGACCTCACCATCCCTTCTAGAGCCAACTATAATGGGAAGTTTAAGAACAAATCACCCTGGCAGTCCACAAGCTTAAATAAACTCTATAAAAAGAAAACAAAATGTCATAAATCATAGAAAAAAAATCTGAAATTCCTCTTATGACAAAGGGCATCAAGAATATCAGTAAGGAATTAAAAGCTATTATCATGGCTAGTGAGGCAAGTTAATAACATAAATTAGATTCTGAAGCTGAGAATGATTGCAAGTCATTCTTTAATTTCATTAGGAAACTAAGAAATAACACTCAGCAGTGTTCTGAACTGATTCAAAATGGCACCACTTAGTAGAAATAGCAAATATACTAGCAGACGATAAGTTTAGTGCAAACTTTAAACCTAAAACAACCATCTTATTTCCACAAATTTCCAAATCCTTTACACCTCCTATGATCACAAAGGAGCATGCACTGAAGGTACTGTCTAAATCCATAAATATGCTTCAATGGGACCTGATAATTTACATGGATGGATAATAAGTAGTGCTAAACATGCCCTTGTGGATCTCCATCTTGAACTATTTAACCTGAGCTTAGTTACAGGTGAACTGCACTAGTAATGTTCCTATACAAGGCTGGCCTTACTACTGACACAGTCAGCCTAGACCAATTAACCTGTTTAGTCTGATTTGCAAAGTCATGGATTGTGCCATATCAGGTCTCATAAACTATTATCAGCCCAGACTAACATTGGTTTGTCTTTCCCAAAGGGAGATATTGCTTACTCAGTTTATTCACCTTCTTTATGAAGGTCACACCGTTTGCAGACAGCGGTCATTCTGTTCATAAGTTTATTTGGATCTGGTCAGTGCATCTGAAACTATACTCCATTCTGGTATCATCAATAATCTAAGTAACTTAAAAGTAAATCTAGCATGCCTGTAAGATAGACCCCACATAGTTAAAGGTGCAAGTGCCTCTTCAGATGCTAGACGTAATAGAAGGTAGCTAATGGTGTGCCTCAGAACTCAGTACTGGGTAGTCTCATTTTTGGCATCTACTTCTATGATTTCTAGTCCAGAAATTGGGTCCTTCATTTCACTACATTTGCAAATGAATGCAAACTGAACACCATTGTGAAATCTTCCTCTTATACCATTCACTACAGCAGGAACTAACCATTGTAAAGAAGTGGCGTATAGAAAAAAAGGCTAAATTATGTGTGAAAATGGTAATATTGTCACATCTGGCAAACAGCTATCACCCTCAGTGTACAATATAGCCTATATCCACTGTAAAGTGATAATGTAGTCAGGGATCTCGGAATCTGGGTTGATAATTCCCTCTCAATCAACCATCAGGTAACAACAGTAATCAGAAAATCCTTCTGTGATACTACCCCCTCCCAAAAACTTATTTAAAAAAAATAGACTCCATGCTACTTAAATTTTTATGGTTCCCCTTAAAACCTAGGATTGCATATAATGGCACATTAGAGCTTGGAACAGTAATGGGATAGCATTCCCTAGCTTAGATCTTTATTTCAAATCAGTTATAATTAATGTAATATTAAATTGGATCTCACCTACCTGTATATCTGGCTGGAAAACAATACATGAGATTCATATAACTGATGACAGAACTATAGAAAATCAATTTAAGGAACAATATGGAATAAGTAGAGTTCATTGACTTTTAAGTGAATTTTGTTTATTTAATAATAAGTTTTATCATTTTTCTTATGGCATTAATCAAATATTTAATAACTTTAAAAATATAATTGATTGTAATCACAACATTAAACAATTTATATTTCTTATATTCCCTATAGTATACTCCCCTGATTGCCTAGATTCTTTCAACATCAATGTGATGCAAAAATTAAAGGAAAATAACTTGGTATTCTGGCATCAGTGTATTGAAAATAAGAGTATTAAACCATTAAACTCTCTTTTATATAGTTTTGATAATAGTCAAGACAGTTGGTTGTTCATACACTCATTACGGCAGTTTATAGAAAACAAAATGAGAGTCTCAATCAACCTAGAGACTGAATCTATACCTAGTTTGATCCAGCTTTCTATTAGGTGTCTTGAAAAGACAGATTATTAAAAATTAAGTATCTCACCTATCTATAAGATATTAAGAGAAGACACTCTTGTTTGACTCAGATTTGTGGAATTACTATGTAAAGATTAATGGAGAACAAATATCTCAAGAATCTAAAAAGTTGTTATTGAATTCTACATATGGTACTTCTTCTTCATTATATTGGAGATTGTATACATGGAAATTTATGAATAGGAGATTCTATACTTCACATAAAATAAATCTTATACTCAAAAACAGTGAAAGTAAATGTTGGAAATGTGATGAATTACTAGAGGCCAACTGGATTCACATGTTCACTGAATGTAGAAATGTTGTTCAATACTGGAAAGACCAGATATTTTGTAAATGCTTTATGGTCTGGTAACTGTCATATTTCTAACTCACTAATCCTATTCAATGTTCCTATACCTAATGTAATACCTAAATCTCAGATTCAGTTACTCTGGTCATTTCTTGCAATTGCCAGAAAAGTTATTACTTTGAACTGGAAAAGTAAACAAGATTTGATGTTTAAAGACTTTATTAATTTAGCAAAAGTTGTTTGTAAAAAAGAACTGAAAACTCTTTGTTATGGAACTCATAGGTTCATAGGTTCATAGGTTGGTACTAGGCTATCGGCCCTAAGGCCTATGCAAGCCTAGCCATAACAATTCCCTGGAAATTTCTTCCCACAATATTTACTTCTCTGGACCCCTGTCTAGCAGGGTGACTGACATGATCCCCGGGGTGAATTTCCTATCTCCCATCCAATCGTCAAGGTTCCTTTTGAAGAGGGTCAATGAGGCGCTCTGCTTGACATGTATGGGCAGTCTATTCCAGAGTATGGGGAGTCTCTGGGTCAGGAACCTATCTCTCCAGCATGTTTTGTTCATTGTGATGATAAGGTTTAGATCCCTGGAGCGTGTGGCTCTGAGGGATTGGGATTTCTTTAAGTGGAGCATGTCCAACAGCTCAGGGTTTGACATGGCCTTGTATGTTAAGCAGAGATTGCCTCTGAGTATACGATATGCCACAGAGTATAGCTGGAGTTTTTTTAGATGGTCAGCATATGGCATCTGCTGTAGGCCTGTGATTCTTTTAATTAGGTATTTCTGTGGCCTTTCCAGCTGTTGTAGATGTCTTGTGAGGTGCATACCAAATGGGGCATTATAGTCTATAATGGGTCTAATGAGGGATGAGTATAGTGGGACAATGACCTCCTTTTTTCTGGATGAAAAGCCCTTAGTGATGAGGTGTGCCACATAAAAGGATTTCCTGACTGTTGTGGTGATGTGGTTATCGAAAATGAAACCACTGTCCATTTGTGTCTTTAAGTCTCTCATCACACTTTCGATGTTTAGTGTCCTGCCACTTATGTGGTAGTTCATGGGTACATGTTTTTTTCCAAAGGGGATAACTATACATTTCTTGGCATTAAGCTTGAGCCCATGGCTCTGGCACCAGGCATCTGTTTCTGTAAGGCCCTTTTGTAGAATATCCACATCATTTGGGGATTCTATAATGGCTCCCAGTTTGCAGTCATCTGCAAACTTTGTTAGCCAGAGTCCCTTAGTGTTGGCTTGTACTTCAGAGAAGTAGATGCCAAACAAGAGTGGTCCCAGGACTGAACCCTGAGGTACTCCACTTGTCACTTGTCTGGAGCTGGATTCAGAGTCTGCTACTTTTACAGTCTGAGTTCTGTCAGTAAGCCAGTTGGCAATGCATTGAGTAATGTATGGATTTATGCCCAGCTTAGTAAGTTTATCTAAGATTCCAGGGTGGGGGATGGTGTTGAAGGCCTTGGCGAGGTCCAGATAGGCTGTGTGGACCACCTTACCCTCGTCCACAGCTCTGGAGACTAATTCGAAGAAGTCAATCAGATTCAGGAGACAAGATTGGCCCTTCACAAACCCAAACTGGGTGGGGTCCAGTGTTTGAAGGTTGCCAATGTCTTTGTTTATAAGTTCCATGATAATGTGTTCCATGCCCTTGCAGATCAGGCTTGTCAGACTGATGGGACAGTAGTTCCCGGGATTCAAGGTGGCTCCTCCCTTGTGGAGTGGGATAACTGTAGCTGTGCGCCACTCAGTGGGCACGAAGCCTGAGGTGAGGCTATGATTAAACAGGACACTTAGGTGGGGTGCCAGTTCATTTTGTAGTTCATGTAGTAAACAGCTTGGGATGTCATCTGGTCCCATGGATGCTGTATTCTTAGCTTTGGAGAGTGCTGTTTCTACCTGTGTGGCTGTGATTATCAGAATTTGGCAATCTTTTGGTATTGAGATGGGCCCTTTAGGGGGTGAGAGGGGGGTGAAGTTGGCACTAAATTGATCTGCCAGGATATTGGCAATATCCTTGGGATCAGTATATTTAATGCCATTCTATTGTAGCTCAGAGCAGATCTGAGCATTGCCATTTAGATTCTTGACATAACTATAGAATGCCTTGTGGTTGTCTTTGGAATCTTTGGCAATTTTATTTTTGTAACTAGCTTTTGAGGATTTTATGAGGGATCTCAGTTTCTTACTGAGGCTGGTGAGGGAGTTTTTTTGCAACCTGGGATTTTCCTCTTTTCTGCAACAGTTTCTTCCTTATGTTGTATAGTTTGTTTATAGCAGGGGACCACCAGATTGGCTTCCTTTTATTGGAGAAGATCATCTTGGTTCTATTTGGGATGGCACGATTCATGCACAAGTGGATATGCTCATATAGTGCCTTAGTGTAGGATTCTGCAGTCGAACTTCCAGATCCCGTCTGCATGGGTGTTGAGAAGTTTGTCACTTCTGACTTCAGTAGCATGAAGTTGGCTTTGGAGAAGTTTTTTAAGGTTTCCTTACTGGGGGTTGGGGGTGGGATGTGGATGTCAAGGGTGATTTGCTTATAGTCAGACCTGACCAATGAGGGGGTGACCACTGGTGTGGAGCATCTGTCTCCCATGTTGGTAATGACCAGGTCTAGGATATTGGAGCCCCTGGTGGGACAATGGATTAGTTGATCCAGGGCATTGGAATTTATAAATTCCAAGAACCGTTGGGAAAAGGAGTTAGTACCTGAGTAGTTTTCCCAATTAATGGCATAGTAGTTGAAATCATCCAGTATTAGGATGTTTGGTTGTATCTTAATATTTTCCAGTATGTTTAGGAAGGTGTAGTGAGAATCTTGGGGTATGGTGGGGGATCTGTAGTAAGCTACAATTTGGATTGCGGTCTTACCTAGTGTTAGTTGCACCTGGAGAATTTCAGATGCATTGTGTTGGGCAACTAGCCTGGAGGTATGAATATCCTTGTTGAATATGGACACTCCTCCACCTTTAATGTTTTGGTCTTGGTTTTGTGGCCAAAACGTGTGGTAAGAATTGTAGCCTGGTATTGCAGCGGTGCTCCCTGGAGCCTTGAACCAGGTCTCAGTCACTGCACAGATATTGATGTTCTCCATTTTTAGGAATGCCTCAAGAGTGTGCATTTTGAGGTTTAGACTTCTAGCATTGAGTAGCATTACCTTCAGATTTTGCATGCTTGTATCTGTTACAGTGGTGGTTTTATCCTTTGAACCTTGCATAAAAAAGACACTATAGGGATGGCAAGAGCTTTAGCCAGTAACCCGAATCCCAGGGGTGACAGGTGCAGATCATCTCTGGCAAAGCATCGTGGTTTGTCGATCATGTCTTCCCAGGCAGACAAGTACTGGATCCCTGTTGTATGACACCAGAAGCTTAGCCAATTGTTGAAGTCAATCATTTTGTCATAACATTAATCATAAAAAATAGCATGGCAAAAATTGGAAAACCTTTTGAACAAATACTGATAACTTCTCATTGATAAAATGACTGTTTATCATGGATGAATGTAAATATTGTAAATAGTTTTGTTATTGTTTTATTGTATTTGTTATATGTATATTTGTGTACATTTATAATGAAAACAAAACAAAAATGTTTTTAAATAAAGAAAATCCTTCTGATAAGCATAACTAATATCTAAAGGCATATATTATCCAGACTGAAATAAGTTATCATCCCTGTTTATGTAGCCCTAATTAGACCAACTATGGAAAACACCCCCCATGATGTACCTAGATTAAACAAATGGAAAGGACCTGGAGGTTTCTAATCAAGAATATTACTACCCAAAAATCCCTGATCTACCAGGAAAGACTTGAGATGATATCCCTTTGCTGAGTTTCTTTATGCTCTTGCGGAGTCATCTATGCCTTGCATTCCATATCGTTAGGTAACACATTGTCCTTGAGATCCTCTATGTTCACAAGTCAAATAGTTTCATTAAAATGAGAAGTAAGGATTTAAATTTCAACCAGGACATAAATAAAGCATATTGGAGAGAAAAAACTGGTATCCAGTGCCTCTCCCACCTCATGAACAAACTTGCTCTGCAAGCTAAACAGAGTGACACCCTACATCCTTTCATTTCAAACCTGGATGATTGATTCGGTACCCGTAAATTAACTTCAGGAATGGCCTGCTTTTGAGAAGAGGGTTATAATAAGGGTGGGTACTGCTGAGGTGTAAATGGTATTGTGACCCAGTTGCCCTCTATTTCATATGATCCTATGACTTTGTGTCCAATATGAGAATGGAATCAGTGTGAAGCAAAACCTTCACAGCTGGTTATTGTTTATAAAAATGTCTGTTTAGGACATTTTGTTAGAGCTTTCGTGTGTTATCTGAGAAAAGCACCACTTCCTCAGAACAAAGTGAATTATCCGTAGTGAGAACTCTGTGTTAGCTGCTCACTCAGATTTTGCTTTACTTTCAATGCATGTCATATATGAAAAAGCAGCAAAAAGTGGAACAAAAGTTCTGGCAGAAATGCAGCACACAGTAATAATAAAAGCAAGAAGTAGTTTATTGGTAGATAAGTGCTTTCACAATGATCCACATTGCTTCTTCAGACATCAAAACACATGACCAAGACTTCATTATACAATCTAATTGTCAGTAATCATCCTATCAACATAAAGCCGTAACCTACTTATCATCATGTATTCCAGCACTGAGGTTGCAATCTGGCTGAAATAAGAAAATATTTGGTTTCTGTTAACCCCATACTCAGTTATCTCAAACATTGTAGTTTCAAAGTTAGGATGTTTTACTGAATGTTGGAAGCCCAGGAGTCTGAGACATTGTAACGACAACTGTTAAGGTCTGCCCCTGTTAACTTTTGTTTTTAGTTGCATAACATCACTATACACATAAAATGAGATATTTTGGTTCAAGCCCCTTTGATTTCATATTTTCCTATCTGGCATAAGGTGAGTCACAATTTTCTCACTGAAAATTTGAAGTAAACCTCTCAGGTATGTCTTAACACTAAAACTACCACATAGGAATATATCACAGCATAATCTATAGATTTGCATACAGTAGTTTTATCTGGAACATGGTATGCTATCTTTTGACATTTATTGACAAAAAAATATAATTCACTGTTGTTGAAATACTAATTTACTTGTTTTAAACAATAGTAAAAATGTAAAACTTTATTGAAAGAAAGCAGTCACTTGCTATTTTTAATCAGATTATGAGCCGTCACATCTGAGCAAAAGGTGATGTAGTTTACAATATTACATTAGTAGTTTTAACCTGGGTAATTATAAATAATTGCAGTGTGATTAGAAAAATGATTTTTATTTAATATTTGATTATTTATGAGTTTAGTTATGCAGATGTTAATTTTAATAAAACATCTTATAAATCAATACTGTTGGGTATAAAATGAGATAAAGATTTATTTGTCAACCCATTCTGCTACATTGTTGCCTTTTGAAGTATTCCTCAAATTACTGCAGTCAAAATTAAGAACACTGTTTGCCAGTATCTTAGTAATTGTTGGACTAGCATAAGCATGCAAGGATGAAAGAAGGTAATTATTTTCCACTCTAAACTACTCAATCAGGTTGTTTATAAGTACCATGCATTTACTGCCTCAGGATTTTTAAAAATGTTATTAGTGTAATAACTCAAAAACCATGACAGCATAGTTTAGAAAGAACGTTTAAATTGCTATGGAGGCTTGCATAGCTCGGGTTCATATAAAATATGTTTTGTTTTTTTTAAACAATGTGTAAGCAATTATTAATGAGTTACTTAAACTGCAGTTGATCAATTCCCATCTTATGTATTTCTGGTTTCTCATGAAGTAGTATTTACTTGGAAATTTGTAATACTGGATTTATTTTAATATCTCACAGCCAACTGGCAGAAAATATGCAAATTATTAGTACATTTATTTACAAATCAGCCTTTGCCTGCCTATGTGGTACATATTTTCTGTACTCAGACTGAAGCCCCTATTGCAAAGTAAAACATAAAAGCGCAAAGCATGTGTCTAATACAAGGTTTTTATTGAATTATCCTGGAAGGGTGACAAAAGTGCTTATGCATGTACGCACAATGGATTCAAACTGATCAGAAAGGGACATTTTCAGCAGCAAGCCAGAAGAGGTACTAAACATATACATCTGTATCAAGAAATTATTTAGTGAGACAATGGACATAACATGTAAATGGGGATAAGATAGAAATAAAAGAATGGATATGGGAATAATTATGAGGTCCTGTTTTATAACAAACTTCCCAAAGAAGATGCCATGCATAAACAGCATGTGCTTTAAGGTTAGAATTTATTGCTTTACTCTTAGCTCTCAACCAATCGGGGACAGTTGAGAGGTATGCCTTTGCCTATGAAAAGCTTGTAATTTACAACTTTATGTTTTCTGCTGTGTGGCTCCCACTGAAGGCAGGTGCCAAATAACAGAATACATTTTCTTATAAGTCAGTGCCTTAGCAAGGAATTTAATTGGCTTTCAGAGCCAGCTTTCTCAGAGAATATTAGATTAATGGATGCATCCCTGTCATGAAGTCACTGATGCTGACAGGGAATCAAAAGACACAAACAAGGAGCTCACATAAGTGTTACATTTCCCTCTGTCCTTTACTAAGAGTTAGTTGACGCTAATAAGTTAAGACACATTAGTGCTTCACTAGGTAACCCTTCCGATTAAGCTCTCTTTAGAAGATGTTGTGAAATCTTGGCATTATTTTTCAAGGATGAGTGAAGCTTCCATTCATTCATCAAGATCTACCCCCTATCCGAGGGTCTAATGGGACCCAAAAATCTAAATATTTCAAGGTATACTGGCAGTCACCATGATAATGTGCCAGAGAGCTATGTAGTATTTTTAAAGAAGGTACAGTATGTAAATATGGTTCATAAGTAACTACTAGGCTTGTAGTCTAGGGGACCATTCAGGAGCCTACATAACCCAAATTCCCAGTTGTCAACAAACACTGTCTGGTTACATGACTTGCTCAAGGTCACACAGAACGCAAATGACTGCTGAGGGAATCAAAGCCTGTACCACAGAGACTACCATCACAGCCTTAATCCTCTGTGCAAAATGCCAAACTGGTCAACCCAAATCAACTAGCTAAAAAAACTGGAAAGTATTCTTGGAGGAATGATTAGGCTTGCAGAAGAAGAGCTTCAAATTTTGATGTTTGCTTAATAGCTAAAAAAAGGATGAAATATACAGATACGTACTACTGTATTATATCCATTTTGATTGGTCTAAGCCATACCAGACAGCAACAGACTACTAAAATAAGCTGCGCATATTATGAGATATTTTATATGCAAGGAAGCATAATTAGGCTTAGATTCATAGAGATGTGTTGCACTTGTGTTCAGGGCTTGCACAGCTAGGTGGAAGTGCATGACAATGCAGGAACTAATTGCATATTCAAAGTAGGCAGGTAGCACTGCTGTGTATGTAGCTACACTTCAGGGTACATAAATGAGAAGTGGAGCAACTAGGAAAGCAGATGCATCCGTGCAGTGGAGTATATACACAAAAGTGCACAATAGAATCCATAGAGCAGCCATGTAACTCTTTGTGCAAACATCATGAGAATTATAAATATACATTCACAGAACTGTGCATTTTGAAATACAGTAGTATGTACAGAGGTTATGCAAGATAGAGCAAAATCCCTAAAAGGGAAGACATCTCTAATCAATACTAGTAAAAAACTACGATCACTCATAAAATCATCCAAGGCCAGCTTTGAGAGAAAAATCGCCAAGGACTCAAAAGACAATCATAAGGCCTTCTTTAGCTATGTTAGAAATCTGGGTGGAAACTCCCAGATATGCTCAGAATTAGTCCAAAATGATACAAAAATCACTGAACCCACAGACATTGCAAACATACTGGCAGACAGGTTCAGTGAAAATTTCCCCAAAGGAGAAATATCTATCCCAGCAGAGTGTAGCCTCCCAATCATCTCAAATGCCTATGTCAGAGCTGCTCTCTCTAAAGCTAAAACACACCATCAATGGGACCGGATGGTGTCCCCGGCTGTGTGCTACATGAACTCAATGAGGAACTAAACCCACACATAAGGCTGCTGTTTAATCTTAGCCTTACCACAGGATACGTCCCAAAGAGTGGCGACGGCAACTGTGGTCCCACTCCACAAAGGCGGTGCTTCTACGGACCCTGGTAATTACCGCCCCATAAGCTTAACAAGCCTGGTCTGCAAAGCTATGGAGAGGATCATAATGGAACTCATAAATAAAGACATAGGGGACCTACAGACATTGGATCCTACCCAATTCGGCTTTGTCAAGGGCAGATCATGCCTCTTGAACTTGGTCGACTTTTTGAAACAGTCACCAAGGCCATTGATGAGGGTAAGGCAGTTCACACAGCCTACCTTGACCTTGCAAAGTTTTCAACACAATACCCCACTCGGGTATCATAGAAAAGCTCACCAGCTTAAATGTAAACCCATATGTCACAAGATGGGTTGCAAACTGGCTCAAGGACAGAACCCACAGGGTTAGAGTTGCTGGTGCCATGTCAGACTCAAGCCGGTCACAAGCGGTGTCCCACAGGGCTCAGTCCTGGGCCCCTCTTGTTCGGCATCTACTTATCAGAAGTGCAGGCAAACATAGGAGGATTGTGGCTGACAAAGTTTGCAGATGACTGCAAACTGGGCCATAGTTGAAAATCCATCAGGCACAGATATCCTTCAGAGAGGTCTCATAGAAACGGATAACTGGTGCCAGAGCCATGGCCTTAAGCTAAACGCCAAAAAATGTATAGTCATACCCTTTGGTAAAAACAAGGTAACCCCAAGTTACCACATAGGTGGCAATCCATTAAGCACAGAAGAGGTTATCAGGGACCTGGGGACCCAAGTTGACAGTAACCTTTTTTTTGACACTCACATTGCCAAAGTGGTTAGGAGGACCTTCTACATTGCCCACCTGATTATGAAGGGATTCACATCCAGATCAAGGGAGGTCATTGTTCCCCTGCACTCTTCACTTATCAGACCAATGATTGAGTACAATGCCCCATTCGGAACGTATTTTACCCGACACCTGCAGCAATTGGAAATACCCCAAAAGTTCCTCACCAAAAGGATAAAGGGGCTCAAAAATATGCCATATGCTGCCCGACTGAAGAAACTCCAGCTTTATTCAGTCGCATACCATCTGCTCAGAGGTGACCTGTGCCTGACATACAAGGCCATGTCCAACCCAGAATTAATGGACATGCTCCACCTCAAAAAATCCAAATCCACCAGAGCCACAAGAGCAAGAGACTTAAACCTCAACACGGATATAAATAGGACATGCTGGAGGGACAGATTCATCACCCAGAGACTCCCTATGCTGTGGAACAGAATCCCGGTCCATGTGAGACAGAGCACCTCGCTGGCTCTGTTCAAGAGGAATCTTGACCAGTGGATGGGAGATCGTAGGTTTACCCCGGGGATCATCTCTGTATCACTGCTGGACAGAGGCATGGCAAACTAATGGGTATAGTATTCTTCAACCTAAGGGGTGGTGAAAACCACACAACTCTGGCTAGGCTTATAAATGCCCTAGGGCAGATAGCCTAGTATGAACCTATGAACCTATGTGTTAGTGTGTCCCTCTGTATGATGGCACATAGTTATGCATAAAGTCAAATAGTTAAATAGCATTTGCAACTGCAGTGCTATAGTGTCCACCTGCTAGATACAAGAAAAGGGGTATATAGGAAAGTACCTGAAGTAGAAAAACCAGGGAAAGTAGCAAAAGAGGGACACACAGGATGAGAGAGGCAGGGCCAAATTGGTTTTGCACAGACTGGTCCTTTTTTCATTGTATTGAAAGACAAGAGGAGGATAAAGTCTCAAAGTAAAGAAAGGGGAGGGGAGGAAAGGTAGCAAACAGTATGCAAAAGTAGGAGGATACACAGGGAGAGATGTACATCAGCTAAGATGGGAAGATTTGTTAAGGACAAAGGTAAACAGAGGACAGACCAATGGAAATAGGAGGGATGGATAACTCCATGGCTGTGGGTCAATTCACAAGAGGTTGGGGATTGGCGATAGGGTAGGATACAAGTAGTGTGACATCTGTCATCCCAGCAAAGGAGGGATATTAAGTGTGATCCATCCTCAAATGATGACTTAGAGTGGTTAGAGGTATGATGCACACATTCTCTAGTGCCCCGATAGTCAGGACCAGCAGAGTTAATGAATATGCAATCCACTCCAGGAGGCTTGCCATCAGACCTATGTATCTGTCCACTTTTCTCTCCACGGCAGTCTCCACTACCTGTTCTGTCTGCTGCTGGGCTGATTCAGGCAATGCTACCTAGGTCATTTGTTGATGAGATGCTGGAATCCTTCCCTGGCAAGGCACTCCAAACCTCATTAATCTCACTGTCTATATTTACAGCTCAGCAGGGGTGGGTCATAATGGAGTTGCTTGCTGATTATATCCCTCATCTGGACCTGTGGTGAGGAGACACAGTGGAAAATTAACCATGATAAATATATTCTTATTAATAGCAAAAATAGCACCAATCTGTAGAACTACATCTGTCTGGTGCATCTATATTACATAATCGAACTTTTAAAAATTAGAACGTCATATGGTCGACACCATATGATCGAACTTTCAAAAGTTTGAAAATGCAATTAAAAAAAAATAAACCAAAGAAAAACCTACCCGAATGGTTTAAGCAGGGGGCAAGCCCCCCTGTACCACTCACATGGGGGGCTGCACCCCTCACACCCCCCGCTCTTTAAATATACCTACTACAAGATCGCACTACAGTGCAGAAAAGGGAAATCTCCCTATTCCGCACTGTACGGAGATCCCCATTGAAACGTTCAAGCTTTTAAAAGTTCGATCATATGGTGTTGACTATATGACGTTCAAACTTTTAAGAGTTTGACAATGTGTTATAGGCCCTGTCTGGTTGCTACCATAATCATTCCTGCCTCTTCTAGGTTTTTTTTATCTTCTGGTATTTAGGCCCTGCATTTGCACAGGTTTCTGCTAGTTTATATCAGGCTAAACTGAGGTGGGCTATCAGCCACAACTCTGAGCTGAGATAACAGACAACTAGAGGCTTCTGAACTTCCAAAAAGCCATAAGTTGCTTCTTTTTTTTTTGTTGCTAATTTATACTATTTACTGCACTTTTTATTGCCTGCCACCTACTTTTATACTGTATTTATTTAATGTGTACTAAACTACACTGTTGTACTGCAATTGTCTGCTTTACTGTGTCTGTTAAATCAAATTTTATTGCTATGTTCACTGTTTACAAAGCTTTTTTGTTAGTTTTGCTGTTTGTTAAGTATTTACTGGTATTTTTCATTGGTTTTAAGCTATGTATGTTTGTTCTGGGTTTCCCGCCAAACATTGTTTAAATAACTGATGTGTTAACTGTTTAAAACATTATTTAGAGCCTCCTTGTTGACATTCTACTGTTCTAAACATTGTTTTCGTGTCTTACTGCTATTTTTCTGCTGTTTTTAAACATTCTCTAGTGTTTCCTGCTGAAACTATGGTAGCTAGTAGCTTTAGCATAGTCCAGATATAGGCTTGCTGCTTCTGAAAATATTTGTAGTGGTTTGTTTGTTTGTTCTAAGCATGTTTTCCAGGCCATCTTGGATTGGAAGGGGGCCTATCTGCACTTTAGTGAGAGAATTGTGCTGACTGGGACCTGTCTGGTAAAGGGAAGCCAGTTTAGGGCTTGGAATAAGCATCCTTATTGGTCTCTTGAATCTTTTTTAAGTATTTTCAAGTTTTGAGCTTTTGGTATTTAGGCCATGCATTTGAGCAGGTTTCTGCTTGTTTGTACAGAGCCGAATTGAGGTGGGCTACCAGCAACAACTCTGAGCTGAGTTGCCATTTTTTTGTTTGTTTATTTATACTATTTATTGCACTTTTTATCGCCTGCCACCTACTTGTATAATGTATTTATTTATTGTGTACTAAACTACATGTTTGTACTGCAATTGGCTGCTTTACTGTGCCTATTAAATCAAATTTTATTGCTGTTTTCACTGTTTACAAAGCTTTTTGTTAGTTTCACTGTTTGTCAAGTATTTACCGGTATTTTTCGCTGTTTTTAAAATATTTGTTCTGCTTGTTCTGTTTTTCCCGCCAAGCAATGTTTAAATAACTGATCTGTTAACTGTTTAAAATATTCTTCAGAGCCTCTTTGCTGACTTTTTGCTATTTTAAACATTTTTAGTGCCTTTCTGCTGTTTTAAACATTCTCTAGTGTTTTCCACTGATAGTATCTGGGTAGCTAGGAGCTGTAGCATAGTCCAGATATAGGCTTGATGCTTCTGGAACTGTTTGCAAAGGTTTGTTTGTTTTGACCACATTTTCCAGGCAATCTTGAATTGGAAGGGGCCTATCTGAATTTTTGTGAGAGAATTGTGCTGATTGGGACATGTCTGGTAAAGGGAGGGCAGTCTAGGGCTTGGAATAAGCATCCTCATTGGTCCTTTTGAATCTTTTTAAATTTTTTTTTCAAGTTTTTAGCTTCTGGCATTTAGGCCATGCATTTGAGCAGGTGTCTGTTTGCTTGTGCATTGTGCAGCACCGTGCACTGCTGCTCAGTTGTGCATCAAAGCCAGACAGTTAAATTCAACAAATTTTCCCTAAAACCCAGGCAGAAATATCCATTCACTGAGCTCCTCTGTGATTGATTCTGAAAAGCCACCTCAACAGACTTCATCCTATCATTATGGACAGTTGGACACCCCTTCTTTCTTCTGCCAACCTTGTTAACTTGGGTCTCTTGAGGCAATGCAGCAATTGCCTCATGTACCCAGACAACCCTCTACTAATAACTCACTCTAGTACAGAGTGAGACAGATGTATTTACACCAAGAATCTAGAATCCATGCTCTCTGTCACTCAAAACAGTGACACAGAGGAGGTTGTTAACTCACCCACCACTACATATGCTCATAGTGCCACTACACATACACAAACCACTACTCATACACATAAACATATAAATCCACATACAAGGAGGTTCTCTCAAAAAACTTACTGAAACACCAGAGACCTCCAAAACACAAGAGTGCTACAACTAACACAGTCCCCACAGAATCCATGACGCACAGCAACACCAGTGTCTCACCTTCCAAGCCAGTAGGATGTAACACTCAAAAAACAAATCTTCTTGTCATTGAAGACTCAATAGTGAGACACATAGATGTCTCACTCATCAGGTTGGACAAGGTGAAAGTCACAGTCTGCTGCCTGTCCAGTGCCAGGAATCATCAAGATCACACATGCACTCAAGTGTCTCAGCAACAAGTACCATTATAACTGTCATAGCTCATGTTGGTGTGAATGACCTGAGACATACCTCACTGGACAATATGAAGACAGACATGGTAGAGCTCTCTGAGTATGTGTCCCAGGCAGGTATGTCCCTAGCCTTGAGCAGCATACTACCCTCACCTAGAATGATGTCACAGTATAAACAAAAAATAATCGATTTCAATAACTGGCTCATTTTTTGGTATCATTCAAAGGGCATCCAGTTCCTGTCAGCCTGGGAAGCCATGGTCGACAAACCTCGCTGCTTTGCCAGAGACAGTTTGCGCTTGGCACTTCTAGGATTTCAGCCGCTAGCAAAATCTCTTGCTTCTACCATAGTGTCTTTTTAGATAAGGTCTCAAAAACAACATTACCGACATGAAATTAACCAGTCAGAACAAGATAAGGGTCATGCTGCTAAATGGTAGGAGCTTAAATCAAAAACTGTACTTCCTGGCAGCACTTCTATCTCTGGAAGATGTCAATGTCTGTGCAGTCACAGAAACCTGGTACAAGGCCTCAAAGAGTACCCTGGACAGCCTTGCAATGCTACAATGCCTTCCACACCTTTAGACCACAAAATGAGCATGTAAAAACCAAAGGAGTAAGTGTTTCAGTCTATATTAGAGATAAATTCACCTCCTGTCTAGTTAGACTGAACAACTCCATGGAGTTACTCTAGGTCCAGGTTAAGGTGGATAAGACCCCCATTCAATTCATAGCCAGTTATAAATCCCCTTCCATGGGTCACAACACCCACAAAGCCTCCTTGACCAAACAGAAGACAATCCAAATTTTACTGAACTCACTCATTATGGGGAATTTCTATTATCCCACCATCAAATGGGAAAGCTACGCTAGCCCTAACTCACTAGTGCAAAAGTTCCTTGACTGTTAATTCACAATGTCCTAGAACAAATTGCCCATATCCCAACAAGGAAAACAAACATTCTGGATCTGTTCCTCACCAACATGTTAAACAGATGCACTGCCACAACTGGTGAACCCTCATTAGTTAAAGCTGACCACAAATCAGTCACCTTTGAGCTGGCACTAACACCAGAACTCACAAAGGGAGAAATCAGACTAAAAAACTTCATCATGGCAAACTATACCCTCCTAGGAAAAGGTATAAATGCATTCCAAGTCCCATCCCAAGCTGAAAGTGGTAACTATGCTGAAGCTTACCTGTACAATCACTTGCAGAAGTGTATAAACTCAGCTGTACCAGAAAGAATCAAAGCCAGAGCCCCAAGTAAATCAAGCTGCCATCCAGCATCAACAACCTTTACAATAAATGCAAAAAGGCCCTGTCCACGAAAACAAAGGCAAGACCCCAACAATGGAAAAGCACCCTCCTCAGGCTAAACTGTGAAATAAGACAACTTGTGAAATCCTCCAAAGGCTCCTTTGAGAGAAACTTAGCAAGTATGTAACCTAAAGGGTGGGACCCAAGCATGTGCAGAACTAGAGGCCAACAGTATCACACATACTGACCCCTCAGATATAGCAAACCTGCTATCAGATAGGTTTAGTGAAAATGTCACTCCCTTATCCACTCCTAACTTACAACAAACCTTCCACCAAACTTCGCCCCCACCCTACAAAACTGATGAGCACATCCTCAAAGCCTTGTCCAAGACAAAAAACACAGCCTCTATGGGACCAGATGACACCCCAGGCTGTCTTCCAAACAAGCTAAAACATGAACTAGCATCACCTCTAAGTACATAGGCTAACCACAGGTTTTGTTGCTGTGGAATGGACAGCAGTAACAGTTATTCCCCTCCACAAAGGTGGCCTAGCAACAGACCCAGGGAATTACACACCCATAATCCTAACCAGGTTCATCTGTAAGGCCATGGAACGTATCATTATGGACCTCAGAAATAAATGTATAGGTGACCTCCAAACCCTGGATCCTACCCAATTCAGTTTCATGAAGGGCAGATCCTGCCTATTTAATCTCTTGGATTTCTTTGAAAATGTGACCAAGGCCATTGATGAGGGCAAATCTGTGCCCACAGCATACCTCAATCTGGCAAAGGCTTTTGACGCAATCCCACATTCAGGCATTACTGATAAACTTAGCAAACTGAATGTAAATTGGCTCACAAACTGGACACACTCTGTCAAAGTGGTTGACAACACATCGACCAGCAGACCTGTTACCAGTGGGTACCACAGTGGTGCTCGGCCCCCTACTGTTTGATATATATTTCTCAGGAGTTTAGGTCAAAACTAAGGGGGATGTGGGTGACAAAGTTTGCAGATGACTGCAAACTAGGTGGAATCATTGAATCCCCAAATGATGTCATTATACTCCAAGACGGCCTCATACAGAACAACAACTGGTCTACTAGTCACAGTCTCAAACTGAATGCACAGAAATGCATCATCATTCCCTTCAGAACAAACAATGTCCCCTCACACTATCAAATCAACAATACCCTAAGTACCCATGAAGTGGTAAGGGACCTGGGATCACAAGTTGACTGCAACCTTAACTTCAACCACCATGTGTCTTCTGTAGTAACAAAAGCTTTCTATGTAGCACACTTGATAAGTTAAGGCATCACCTCAAGAGCAAAACAAGTTATAACCCCCCCCTATACTCAGCACTTATCTGGCCCATAATTGAGTATAATGCCCCATTTGGCATGTACCGTACTACAGCAATTAGATTGACCTCAGGGGTTTCTAACAAAGAAGATCAAGGAACTCCACCATGTGCCTTACACAGACTGACTAAGTCCCTTTCGCTATATTCAATATCGTATGGACTTCTTACGGGAGACTTATGTCTGGCCTACAGAGCAATCCAAGACATAAACCTAATGAACTTGCTGCATATCCATAAATGAAACAGGACTAGGTTTCCCCATTCTAGGGCCTGTGACTTAAATAGGACATGCTGGAGAATCACATTTATCTCCCAGTGACTGCCATGTCTTTGGAACAGGCTACCAATTCACGTGAAGCAGAGCTCCTCTATGACACTGTTCAAGAGAAACCTGGACGAGTAGATGAGACACCATAAATTCCTACTGGGAATAGTGCCCACAACCCTCCTGGACATGGGCAGTCATCACTAAATGCAATATTGGGCATTGACTAGCATTTGTATGGTAATATGTTGGGATGAAACTGCTAGACTTAAAATGAGCTCTGGGTCGATAGCCTAGTGATCTCCATTGATCCTATGATTCTATGATCCTATGATAGTTGTACTCTGCTGATGCCAAGAGAAATAGCAAGATCATATAACTCTGACAGGCATAAAATAGATGCTTTAACAATGGCAACCTGCATTCTCATATGTGTTTTCCAGCAGCAGTGTTACAGGCAGCAGGCAAGTGTTACATACATACATACATCCATACATACAAATGTTTCAAACACGGACATTAAAGCCCTTCTAGCTTGCTAATATGCCAAAACACTTGTTCCCATAATAAATGTCCAGGCTGTTCTTAAAAATATCTAAACTAGTACTTGCTTTAATGTAATTTGGTAGTCTGTTCCATGCATCATCTACTCTCTCAGAGAACCAATTAGTGCACTTCTCATTCCTATAGAACCTTCTTCATAGGTTATCTGATGATTCTCTAGTACTTTTTGAAAACCCCAAACATTCCCAGAGGTAGTTGTCCCTAAATGCCCCATATACCCGAATAAGATCTCCTCTTAAATATCTGTAAGAGACACTGTTCAAGTTCAGATATTTAAGTCTTTCATAATAACTTAGATTTTCACATCTATGAATGCCCTTAGTATATTTCCGCTGTACTCTTTCCAGTTTATTCATGCTTGTTTTCCTATAGGGTTTCCATATTGTTATTCCATACTCAAGTTTGGGTCTAATGTAACTAGCAAACAATGACTTCATTATGTTTGATTTCCTAGACTTTATAAATATTTTTATACAGCCTATAGCTCTATAACTATCATTAGCCAATTGGTTGATATGATTAGAAAAAGTCATAGCTGAATCTACCCATATACCCAGGTCCTTAAAAGAGTCTACAGTTTCAATCACTGTGTGCTGTATTAAATATTCACCTTTCAGTTTATGTCTCCCAAATCTCATAAGCTTAGTTTTTGATGTATTTATTAACATATTATTATTCTGTGCCCAAATGGTCAATTTAGTCAAATTATTTTGCAGACATGCCTTATCTGTGACACTTGTAATCAGTTTACCCAATTTCAGGTCATCAGCATATAGACCGTAGAACACCTCAGATGAAAAAGTAAGGTCTGAAAGATAAAACCTAAACAAGCAAGGGCCTAGTACAGAGCCCTGTGGAACACCTTGACTGTAACCAAGGATTTCACCTGTCCAGTTGGTGTGTGATACTTGCCATGTCCTATTTGTAAGCCATGGAGCTATCCATCTTATCAACAGTACATCAATACCTAGTTGTACTAATTTATTGATCAGTGTTGTGTGCATGATCCTGTCAAATGCTGAAGTTAAATCTATATAAATTACATTACATCACAATTTTTCATTCATAGCTGTTATTATATTATAGAACATCATGTTACAGGTGGTAATAGATCTATTTTCAACATATGCATGCTGATATATGGTTTCAAGTTCCAACCTATCCAGTTCTGACAATAACTTATCCAGTATTACCTTCTCCATTATTTTTCCACAACATGAAAGTAGACTTAAGGGTCTATATGACTCTGGGTTTGTCCTACTCCCCTTTCCCTTAAAGACAGGTTTAATAAGTGCATGTCTCCAATCTTGAGGAATCTCCCCATATTTATATGACCTAGTGAATAATAGATGTAATGGTAGTGTAAGTTCTAAGTGTTCTCAGGTCATTGTTACTTATTTCGTCTCCTCTCTATGCTTTGTTTGGATCTAGTTTGCACAGTTCTTTTTCAATATAATCTAATTTGATTCCAGTATCTGGGGTTACCTGGATGTCACTTGGACAATTTACCACCCCTTTTGTGGAGCCAAACTGTTTTGCATAAGATTTTGTAAATATATCTATAATCTGTTGTGTCTGAGAATACATTTTTGAATCTGCACACAGTTTATCAGTTTGTGTATCTTTACTCCTTCCACATCTTATGTATCTATAAAAAGGTTTCCTATTATGCTCAATATCTTTATATACATTTTCTTCAAAATGTTCTTGATCTTGTCTAACACTATGCTTAATCTGTTTGTCCAGCTCATTTATTTCAGTTTTCAAAGTAGTAGTTCGACCTCTCTTCCATTTCTTATATTTTTGTCTCTCACCTTAATCAGGTATCTTGTTCTTGTGGAAATATACCCCCTGATGTTGCATGCCTAAATCCTGATGTTAAACATTTTTTTGACTTTTTGCACTCAAACAATTTCTCTTTCAAATATTTCCACATTCCAACTGCAGTTTTTCCACTGAACACTTCAGTGCATTTAGTTTTATATAGTAACTGTTTTGCTTCCCTATAATCTGTAATTAACCTTCTGTGCATTGGCTTAGATTTCAGTTTGGCAGAATTATCTAGCAACAAGTTAACCTTTATGACCCCATGATCACTGCACATCAATGGTGGAAAAACTTGACTTGAAGTTACAGTAATTTCTTTGGGAATAAAAACAATATCTAGTATATTCCGTCCCCTGGTAGTTTTTGTTACAAACTGAAGCATTTGTTACTCCTAAATATACTCTGTGAATAATTTCTTTACTAACTTTGTTGAAGCAATATTATTCCAGTTTGTGTCTGGTAAATTTAAGTCCCCAGCTAATATTATTTTTCCTTCCAGTGTTTCATGTAAGAAATGTATGAATTCTTCTAGGTCATCTGCACTTGACTTTGGTGGTCTGTACACTCCAACAATTGTTATATGTTCCAGGGTTGTCTTTACTGTCACGGTTACACTGTCTATAGTATTGGTGTCATCATTGAACATGTAATAATCACAGGTCTCATACCTATCTTTAATCCCTATCATAGCACCTCCACCTGATTTTTTTGTTAGAATGTCTGTTACAGTAAAAACATTTATACCTTGACAGAACTGGTTTCCAGTCATTGTTCTTTAACCATGTTTCACAAACTATAACAACATCAATCTTGTGGGAAAGTAGCAAATTTTCTAATAAAAACTTTATTATTAATGTTCCTAGCATTAACAACCATCAGAGGTGCATCAAATGTTGCTATCTGTAAACTGTTACATTTTTGACCTGGCTAAGATCCTGGCTAGTGTTTGTCAAATACTGCAAAATATCGGCTGCAAAAATTCTCTTCCCTGATGTAAACAAATGCACACCATCCTGTCTGAACACGTGTGCCCAAAAGAAGGCTTGGATGCTCTACACATTTCCATTTTTTAAAACAGGACATTTTTTCCATGTAGGTGTTTATCCAAAAAGCTTTTCATTCACAGTGACTGACTGTCCTTTCTATAGGTGATTTGTGAAAAATATGTCCTAACACCAGTATAAGCTATACTATCTAGGAGGGCTGTCAGTTCCCGACTAACAGTCAGAGAATCTTTGTTGGTGACATCATTTGTACCAACATGAATAAAAACAGATCCATACTTACTTATATTAAGGCATTCCAAGGCTTGTTTCACATCTTCTATTTTAGCTCCTGGCAAGCATAACACTACTCGATATTCATTATCATCTCTGCAAATATAAGTATCAGTTCCCCTAATAACTGAATCTCCAATTACAAGAATATCTTTGCTGACCAGCTCTGACAAATCTTCAGCTTCTAATACAGTGATATCTACTCTACCAGTTGTTATGAAGGATGGATCTTCATCACCATTAGTCTTATTAATTCCACTGTTTTCATTGCGTATTAAATTCTCATCCAGCTGGCATTGTAAATCCACAGCCTGAGCCATGTAGTCAACATCTGTCTTTCTCTTCTTTTTTCTTACAGTAATGTTCTTCAGTCCTTCCACGTTCAGTTTTGATTTCTTCCTTTTCACCTACCCCTTGCCTCTTTTTTCTACCTTTTCCATTGGAAAGATGATGCCTTTTGCTGTAGACTGTAGGTTTTCTGATAGACAGATATCTTCATTCTCTGTCACCAGTGTGTTACATAACAAAGCAGAAAACTTTTTACTATGTATTCTCTTTCCTTTACAGTCATTGGTCAGTTTCTTTTTCTACCTTGTTATTTGTTGAGAGCATCTTACTTTCTTTCTTTTTGTCTCCTTCTAAACAAACTGGATCCTCAGATTGCTTGAACACTTGCATCCAGAGTTCCAAAGCTGTCAGGGGCATCATCTTGTTTCATAGGGGTTGGATTTTCTTTGCAGAAAATAGCTGTATCATTTCCTAAATCTGTTTTATTTGTTCTATGCCTAACATTATTTAGTTCATCAGTCCAGTCATTAATATATGATACAACAGTTTTCCAAGCCATGCCAATTCCACAAGGGCAATCATCATCATTAAATCTAGATTTGTTTCTAACAATTGTAAGCAAATCATCCAACTTTTGACATGAGGAACAAAGATCACCAGTGTTATCAGGTGTTACCTTTAAATATGCATAGCAATTATTACACAGTGTTGGTCCCCCAAGCGTAAATTAATATACCTGCACATAAATATACATTAATATACCTACACATAAGCATAAATTAATGTACCAATGCAGAAATATGCCTAATACACAAGGTTTACACCAGCTAGAGTGCAAGCAAATGGAAACGGGAAAGCCTAATGTCACCACGTAACAGGTCCCTCAAAATTTCAACAAAAGCCTAATGTTACCACGTAACAGGTCCTCGAAATATCAACAAAAGCCTAATGTCACCACGTAACAGGTCCTTGAAATATCAACAAAAGCCTAATGTCACCACGTAACAGGTCCTTGAAATATCAACAAAAGCCTAATGTCACCACGTAACAGGTCCCTCGAAATATCAACAAAAGCCTAATGTCACCACGTAACAGGTCCTCAAAATATCAACAAAAGCCTAATGTCACCATGTAACAGGTCCCTCAAAATATCAACAAAAGCCTAATGTCACCGTGTAACAGGTCCCTCAAAATATCAACAAAAGCCTAATGTCACCACATAACAGGTCCTCGAAATATCAACAAAAGCCTAATGTCACCACGTAACAGGTCCTCAAAATATCAACAAAAGCCTAATGTCACCACGTACCAGGTCCCTCGAAATATCAACAAAAGCCTAATGTCACCATGTAACAGGTCCTCGAAATATCAACAAAAGCCTAATGTCACCACATAACAGGTCCCTCAAAATATCAACAAAAGCCTAATGTCACCATGTAACAGGTCCTTGAAATATCAACAAAAGCCTAATGTCACCACGTAACAGGTCCTCAAAATATCAACAAAAGCCTAATGTCACCATGTAACAGGTCCCTCAAAATATCAACAAAAGCCTAATGTCACCACGTAACAGGTCCTCGAAATATCAACAAAAGCCTAATGTCACCATGTAACAGGTCCCTCAAAATATCAACAAAAGCAAGAGCGGTTTTCAGTCAGTGTCACCAAACCCTCCATGTGACATTGAAATACCTCATAGAAGTCCCCACACCTGTGGCATGCTGAATGAGACAAACATGTAGCAGTAGAAAGTACAGGTCCCAACATATACAGTACCTTAGAAAATACAAAAACAAAAACAAAAAAGAAACATTTCAGACCAGTCAAGTTGCAATACCATTTGAGGTGTTGTCTAACGTTATTCCCCAACTCAGTGAGATCATTAAAGTGACAGCATCACAGATCATTGTACTGATACCCGTACTGTTCACCACATCGTCAGTTGAATCAAGCTTCCTGGCAGCCACTGCCTTTGTGCCATCCTATGTACAATTCCAGAATCTAGATAATCTAAACCACTGCTAAAAGCACACTTGTCAGAAGGATGCAAATGCATTCCTGATCCACACTAAATACCAGAATACTATCGACATGTCAAGCTTGTAAGCATTTGCATTCATAATAAATAAATATGCATTTATTTATTTATTTATTTATTTATTTGTTTATTTATTTATTTATTTATTTACCAAATATGTGAGCTGGTCTGGTGACCATTTTCAACTACCAGTCATGCTCAAAGAACAAGCATAGACAATCAAAAGCAAGAATGCAAACTATAAACAAATTATGTATAGTCAGAGTGTATAGCATGTAGAAGGGAGAGTAGTACATAACAGAATGTGCAGCATATGTAGGTAGAATATGCAGAGGACAGTGGAAGTGCAAAATTAAATAAGTACGTAACTATATACATTTAATATAATACATGAAATATGTATGTAACTATATACATTTAATATATTACATGAAATAAGTACGTAACTATATACATTTAATATAATACATGAAATAAGTATGTAACTATATACATTTAATATATTACATGAAATAAGTACGTAACTATATACATTTAATATAATACATGAAATAAGTACGTAACTATATACATTTAATATAATACATGAAATAAGAACATAACTATATACATTTAATATAATACATGAAATAAGTATGTAACTATATACATTTAATATAATACATGAAATAAGTACGTAACTATATACATTTAATATAATACATGAAATAAGTACGTAACTATATACATTTAATATAATACATGCACAAATTTCAATTCATATGCAGATATCAGAATTAAATGTACTACTGTGTATTTGCTGATGAGGTTTGCCTACTCAACTAATATAACAAAAGCATGTGTACACGGCTTCTTTGTGCAGTGCTCCTTGAGTATTTTATCGGTTGACAAGGTTTGTTACATTCTTACTTCATTTGAGAGGTGGTTCCATAGGATGACTCCTATTCTAGAAAAAGGCTTTTTCCTCCCATAGCTGTTTTAAAAAGAAGCCAGGCTACCATAAGGTTCTATCTTGACAGTTTCTCAGACTTTATGAAGATGTTCAACTCTCAGAGGAGGGCCGTAACTTAGGTTTATTACTTTGAATATCTGAAGGGTAGTCCTACTTAGACTTGGAAGCCATTTTAGGCTCTTTAAGGGATCCACAATGATGTGTGCATACATTAGCCAAAAACACAGCTGTGCATATTTAGTTTACAACTACATGTATCCTTGGAGTATCTAAAAATTGGAGGCGGTGTTCTAGTTTTGGGAGAAGCACATTGTTTTACAATACAAGAAAGGATATGAGAAATCCTATAACATAATTATAGTTGGTATATAGCTTTACAAGTTACATTGTCGAATGGGTTATGAATGCTAAGGAGGGATCTGAAGTGAGACCCAGGTGCTTGTGTTCACATCTATATTAGAATATTGAAAACTGCAAATATCGAACAACCTAAAGGTTAAAAATGCCGGACCTCAAACTCGGTATTGTGGGGGGCTGTGCCCCCCCATACCCCCTGCTAAATATATATACCAACTCCAAGATCGCACTACATTGAGGAAAGGGCAAATATTCTGATCTTCACTGTACTGCAATCTCACAAAACGCATATCGAGGTCTGGCATTTTCTGCTTTTAGGCCATTCGACATTTACAGTTTTAAATGTAGTGATAGGAACCCTTGTATTCAGTGACATTAGGGATAATATTATCCTGGGTGTCTTTATTGAACAGGTATGGTAGATATTCTAATTTCTGTGTTGTGAAAAATAGCATAACATTAGTTTTTTGGGGTTGATTGGTAATCTGTTGAAGAAAGACCATAGGAGAGATCACTGATGCTTTTTCTAAGTTTACTTGCAGCACTGAATGTGATTTACTGGATATCATCTGCAAAATATCATCTGCATACATGACAACATCAAGAGATAGTAGGTCAGAACTATGGTAGTTGTATTTTATTTTATTTTATCTATTAATATTTGTTTACCAGGACAGTGCACTGACCAAAACTGACCAGTTTTTGGCACAATAAAGAGAGTAAATTGAATGCTCTGCCATACTTAGACTGAAAGCTATCTGACACTAGAGACCACATTACCTTGACCCAGATTTTAAAAGACCCACAAACAGAGCTAATTGAGATCAAAATCACACTCAGTAGGATCAATTATCTGAACATAGCTTGCTACAGGATACCCTCTATGTCCCCTATAAACTAAGTTAGATTCCTAAATATTCTAGATGACCTTCCAATAAACAGAAACTCCATCATGCCAGAAGAATTTAATTACTTGATGATAAACTTGGAAATCTGCACCTCAACTATAGGCTACTCCAAAAATGTCATAGACTTACTTCATAAACAGGAATTCCCTAAACAAAACTGGGATAGAAGTAGAAATAAGACTCCCTAGAGGATAAAATATTCTTGACTTGGTCCTTGCAAATATAGCAGTTATAGATACTGTTTCCATGGTATTTTCCTCACTAGTTAAGTCCATTCACAAAACGGGAAAATTCTGTGTCAAAATCTCTAAACCTTCATATACAAATATCATTGAATTTAAGGACTTAAATGTAGAAATATTCCAAAATTCTATGACAGAGATTCGAAATTCACATATAGCTGTATTACCCATGATGTTG
The DNA here is from genome assembly GCF_019279795.1 of Protopterus annectens. Lineage (NCBI taxonomy): Eukaryota > Metazoa > Chordata > Ceratodontiformes > Protopteridae > Protopterus > Protopterus annectens. Next base: position 686,621,054 of record NC_056736.1, on the reverse strand, counting down.
ATATGGCAAGTGGTTAGGCCAACAAATTTTATTCTCACCTTTATAAATGTATTAACTTAGCTGTGTCATCTAGATCAAACAAAATGGTAAATTTAAGAGCAAAATAGTGCAGTGGTCCACAAGCATAATACACAGTTTCCTATCATGTGGTCAAGGCTTGCATGCTCAACCCGAGCATGTCAGACCTGTGGACACTAAACGTTGGAATAAAAAAAGACTATCAATATCGTAGCCCAACTTTGCGCCCCTTCCAGACACATTTTAGCACTTGTTCCTGGGTCTGGAGTAGTAGAGTGCTTCTGGGATTCAAGGTTGCAGTTGACATTGTTTATCTTTGGCATTCCTTATTTCAGTGGTTAATTTCCAGTAGTCGAGCTTACAAGCCTTGACTACATGATAGGAAACCTAATAAACTATATAGTAAAAGAAAATAACTTCTTAAGGTATACAGCAAAACTAAAGTCACTGAAATCAAATATAACATGAAGAAGTTATCAAAGAAATTGAAAAATGCCATCAAGAAAAAAGCATCCCATGAGCTCAGTCTAGCATAAGAAGCTAAACACAACTATACATCCTTCTTTAGTTATATCAAAAAGATAAAGAATAACACTCAGCATTGCTCTGAGCTCATTTAAAATGGAAATACCCACTCTGATCCAGTGAATATTGTCAACATTCTAACAAAAAATCACAGGTGCCACAAAGTGTTAGCTATTCAAAACAATAACAACAACAAAAAAAAAACTAATCAAACCTAGGGGAACCTAAAGGCCACTACAAGGATGAACAAAAAAAAAGAAAAAACAAAAGCCAAAGGGATTAGTTCATGAGCAGTGCTAGGTTTCTGCTTAATATAAACCATTGCTTCTTCCTAGAAGCTCTATTTGAAAAGATTTTGATCCATTTAAAAAAGTTCTTAAACCAGTAGAAGCTTTAAAAACTTTCAGAAAAATACAACTTTAGTCAGTTTTCTTCAAAGAAATTTTATTCAGATTAGCATTTTCATCTTACAGACTTCATCAGATCCCAAAAGTTTATAAAAAAAGTAGCATAAGGCTTGCTCTTATAAACAAGTTTCCACAAAGAGCAAGGAGGATCAATTGACATAATTGGATAATGTTAAGCTTATTTCTGATCGGTTATGTTTGGTGTTTTCCAATTGGATGGAACTTACTACTTAATTTGCATGCTTTTTTATAGGTGGGGTAATTTAGCTAGTCCTCTTTCTTTTTTTAAGGTTGTAAGTCCTCTTATTCCCAACTGAAACTCTTAGATCTTTTCATTAGAAGGATACTAGCAACCAAATTCAATGCAAACTTCACCTTGGAGACAGGTATACAAACCCCACATATCTTTAATGGTCTCCAATACCCAGTTATCATCAATGAATATTTACTAAAAGTACTTTCTAAAACAAAATAAAATACATCCTCCATGGGACCTGATGATATATTCAGCTGCATAATAAACAGCACTAAACAAGCACTGGCAAACCCACTCCTTCATCTTTTCAACCTGATATTAGCAATTGCCTTTCTCCTTCAGGTATGGTGCAGTATTGTGGTAATGCCACTTTACAACAGCAGCCCCACCACTGACTCTGGAAGTTATACACCCATCAGTCTGATGAGTTTCATATGCAAAGCCATGTAAAATATCATAACGAACTTGACTGATGCTATCAAAAATCTTATCAGGCCTGACCCCCCAGTAGCTTGGCTTTGTCAAGTGTAAATCCTGTCTGATGAATCTCGTGAGCTTTTTTGAGAGAGTGACACAAACTATAGACAGAAAACATTCTGTTAGTACAGCATATCTTGACCTTGCAGAAAATTAGATACTGTACCTCTGCCAATATAACAAATAAAACTATTGCATTCCAAACTGACCACTGTGTAGGGAGATGGATTGCAAATTGGTTGAAGGACAAAACCCCCACAGTGAAGGCAATGGGTGCTTCTTCAGAGAGATGTAGGTGACCACTGAAATTCACCAGGGATCTGTCTTGGGACCTCTGCTATTCTGCAACTACATTTCTGAACTCCAAATCACAAACAAGAATCTCTGGCTTTCCAAGTTTGCAGTTGTTTGCAAACTAGGTGTCATCCTCAAGTTCTCCTCCAACACAGAGGTACTCCAACATGAGCTTACATGTGTTAATAATTAGTGTAATAAAATGGACTCAAATTAAATGCCAAAAAGAACAATGTTGCTGCATTCAGTAGACAATTCCTCTGTCCCTCTGACAATCCACTTAAAAGTAAGACTGTAATGAGAGATCTTGGAACATGGGTGGATAGTTTACTTTAGTTTAGCCATCATGTTGCAGCTGTGGTTAGGAAGTCCTTTTACCAAACACAATTCATTGCAAAAGCTATAGCTTCAACATCAGAGGAAGTACTTACCCTTTTGTAGTCAGCACGGATTAGGCCTATCATAGAATACAGTGCCTCATTGGGATGTATCTCACTATATAAATCAAACAACTAGAAAGACCACAGAAATTCCTAACTAAAAATGTCAATGGCTTAAATAAACAGATCTTCCAGGAGAGTCTGGAAGCTCTAAGTCTGTATTCAGTATTCTGTAGCTTACTTAGGAGTGATATGTGCCTGGTGTATTGAGCCATAAAGGATCCGATACTAGAAGACCTTGTATAACTTCATAAACCACATACTCCTACAAATCATAGGACCAGAGATCTCAATCTGCAAGACAAAGTGGTGAGGCATATTTGTCAAGCAGAGATTTGTTCTCTGGAACAAACTTCCTCTCCAAATTAAGCAGTGTGATTTACTGTCTTTCTTCAAAATGGAGACAGACAATTGCATAGACATTCATTGTTATGACTGGCCTGTCTCTCCTTGAAAAGGAAATAGTAAGATCTAGGGTGGCTACTAGCATGGCAATAATGGCCTCTTGACCTAGTTGTTTTGTATTTTCTATGATTCTAAGATTCAATGAAGTATTAATGATATGCATATAGTGGGATGGTACTCAGCATGTGAGTAGTGTAAATAATATAAAAACTGAACTAAAGGCATAACTGCAGATTGCAGAATGGAAAACATTAATATGTAAATGGTAAGCAAATTACTTTTTAGCTGTATACAAATGGCTTCTTAATATCACCATGTAAAAGTCAGTATCAATACTTTATATAACATATACCACATACAGGCTGATGTACAGGACATCAGCCAATATTATTGTTAAACCATTAGATTATCACTGCATTCCACATATTATTGTGAAGTGGCCTGTCTAAGCATGTAAAACTGGCACATGATGCTGAATTCTTCTTAAATTGTACAATATCATGTCTATGTACATCCTGTGTATGTAAGTTTATTCCATAAACTTTACATCTTGCAATTGTTTGCCATAGAGATTGTTTTCTAGTTATTTGCAATTATTTGTGACATACTGGCCCAGGTAATGGCTGAAAACAGCCTGAATGCCAGTCCACTTGTCCTGCAAGCATACTGAAGCAGTGGAAACAGGCTTTGAGTAGGACAAACACCTGCTCATTAATGTGGGATTGTACACATGAGGTGTTACTATGCAGTTCAGTCATGCTTCATGGGTTCTGTACAAACTTCATTAGCAACGGCTCTAGATGGCATCCTGCAGCACAGTATCTTCATACTGGGGAGGTTACTGCATTTGGACCCAAAATAAATAGGGCAATATACACTAGCCATAGTGCCTGCAGTTACCAACTAGATGGTCCTATATAATGCCACCATGAGGAAGTGATAAAATAGTGCATATGAGTTTCATATAAATAAATCATGCAAATGCCTGGGTGTTGTACAGACAAATCAGTTATTCCACACTGTATCCCAGACTACCTGGTAATTCATGTAATGATAGCTCCTTTCATTTACAAATTTTTTGACTGGACGTCTGATGGGTCCTTTATTGCTACAAATCTGCAGTCTATGCCATACAGAATGTCAGGGAGGTGGGCAGTATTGTCGATGGCACTCATGGTCATAGTACTGTCCTGTGGTATATTGGGAGCCCATATATGCTCATCCAGATGTAGAGGTACTAAATCGAGGAACTCAACTATTCTGGAAGCAGAGGCCTGTGAAATACTCATTATGTCCCCATCTGGTCTTTGAACAGTCACTGTAACTAGAACAGCTGGAGTTAGACTTACCTTGGTCTCCACAGGTAAGGGACATACTTTGGTGTCTACAACTATGGAAAGACCATGCATGCCTATCGATTCTGTGTCTGGATGACACATTTCAACAGTACAATAACCCAATCTGCTTTGAACCAATCACTGATGTCCAAGTCAGTAATGTGGTATGTCACCTTTTGGAGCCAGAATCCACGTCATGTACACCAGCAGAAACCAACAGTGTTAATAGCTATAATATGCTGTTTATTTTATTTATTTATTTTACATTTAATTACCGGGAAAGTCCGACTGGGCACAAGTACTTTTTCAGCGGAAGCCCAGGGAGAAAAGCTCCATGATTATGAACAATAGTAGCTACAATAGGTGAAGACATTCATAACAAGAATTACTGATGATCAAAAATTGTTACAATAATGACAAAATTGATAAGCATACATAGAAGCAAGTATATACAGTTTTACCATTTACAAAAAACAGCATACATAGAAACAAAGTATATACAGTTTTACCATTTATAAAAACATCACGAACAGGAGGCTTTACAAGAATAAAAGTGTTGTTGATGGTAATTATAATAGACAGTTTTCAAGGAGGGAAGGAACCTAGATACTGGTGATGTAAGAAGGCTAGTCAGTCTTACATATCATAGATCTTAGAGCTTTGGCACTTACACTGTATTACTTATGTCAGGGAAACTGACACAATGTATCGATATAGCAGAGGAAGACATGGACGAAGTTGCTGTGTTGCTGACTGGAGCTAGTCAGGTGCAGCACAAGAGCAGAGCCATGTATCGCTGAGGTGAGCTTTTAGAGATTTTTTTGAATTGTGTAAATGAGGTTGTGTTTGTTAAGTTAGGGGGTAAAGAATTACACTTTTTACGTCTGAAGTCTGAGTAAAGGGAGTCACCTGTTGTATTATTGGCTTTAGTTATGTCCAGGAGAAATTTATTATGGGAGTGTAGCACTCTATTATTGGTGTAGGGATGTATTAGGGTTTTTAGAGAAGAGTTTTTTTCTGGATGATATAGAACTTTATGGGCTAGACTAAGTTAGTTATACAAAATGAGTTTTGGTAGTTCTAACCATTTGAGTTATTTTACAGCTATACAGTGGTGGGACCTATAAGATTATCTGTGGCAAATCCAGGAATTTTATTATAGCATGAGTCTAGTTTTGCAATGTCAGTTTTCCTTAGATTAGTAAGAAATGGAGAATCATCGGTAAGTGTTGAGAGGAGATGTGTGCATGCAATTGTTACCTTAGTAGAACTTGTAAGAAATTAATAGTTTCTGTATAGGACACACAATTTTTTGTGGGCTTTCTTTATGGTTTGGGAGATGTGAATGTCAAATTTCAAATTACAATCAATTTTGACCCCAAGTAATTTAGTATGGGTGACGGGAAAGCTTATGATGCCATTTTTAGATATTATGTTAAATGTGGAGGATGATGGAGTGTACCTAGTAGGGTAGAAGAGTAGCGGTTTAGTTTTATTAGGGTTTAGAATAAGCTGTGAATTAGAGAGCGAATATTCAACAGAGAGAAATGAATCTTGTGTTAGTAAACGAAGATCTTGAAGGGAGGAAGCAGCACATAATAAAATAAAATCATCTGCGTATTGTATTACAGTAGCATGTAGAAGTGTGGAGGTCGTTTGTGAAAAGAGAGAATAGTAGGGGCCCAAGGATGGAAACTTGGGGAATACCTATTATAACTGGGAGTAGAGGGGAGAGGTCTGTTATGTTGAAATGTAATATTTTTGGTGTACCTTTGGTTTTTACAGTCTGGCACATGATGGCATACAGTTTTGCATATGTATGACTGTGAATCATGACTAAGTTCATGTGTTATATATTTGCTTATCATTTCAGCCCCATTTCTCTAACCTTTTCCATTTACATGTCATTAAATAGCCATTTTCCTGTATCTTCTGCATGACCATTCTGTTCTCTGCATTGTAGCATATCATGGGACTATGAAATTATTGCTGGGTTGTGAGTGGCCTGCTCTCAAGCAAGTAATTGTTGCATATTAGACAGCTTGTCTAGGAATCCTTGCCAAAGTCATTTGCATAAATAACATGAGCATATTGAATCCAGCTCCTTGATTGAGGTATTGTGGCTCTGATGGCAATTTTTATAATTTTTGGTTTCTACATTTTCCAAGTCTTTGCTCAACACATTTCAGTATTCTCACATTATTAGATCATAGTTTCCATAAATAGGACTCATAAACTTCTACTGAGCAAATAAATAAAGAAAAAAATAGCAGTGCAGGTGGCTGAATGAGAGAATGCAAAGAAGTGCAAAAGTATGGGACTGGAGGGAGTAGATGAAGACACATGGTGGGAGGATGGACATAGTTTAGTGAAATTAATTTATCGAGAAGTCAAAGACGATCTGAATTCTTGAATAAACATGTAGAAAAATCACATAAATCCCTGAAACAGAAATATTCATCTCCATACTGTGGTCTTTTATAAATTTATGTCAGTTAATTCTGCAAATAGCACCCTACAAAAGCATCCATCCAGTTTATAAATCTTTTATCTTTTTGAAATGGTAAAGGCAATAAGCTGAATAGAGCAGATGGGAATTCTCTATCCTTATCTTTAACAGTCCCAACTTCTTGCTAAAATACCCCCAAGGTATTTGCAGGCAAGATGAGAGATATTATCTCTCCAGCATGCCCTGGCTCTGCTTTGTGGCCTATTTCCATTGGATTATGCCTGCTAAACCTTCCATAGTGCATCTCAATAGGTATCTAAATCATCTCAAATGACTCCTAAAAACCTCCAGAAGTAGCACCTCTTGTCTGAGATCCTCCTAGATCATAGAGTTTGTCACTACATCATGGAGAGTTAGCCCAGCAACCATGTGAAGGAACTGCCCCCTGCCACATGTGTAACTGCCATCTCATTAATAAAATGATAGGATACTGAAAGTGTTGTCTTATGGCTTAGTTCTTGGTTCAACAACATGGCCTGAAAGAAATGCAGGTGAAACTGTACACTGTCATGTGCCAGTGTTGTCACTGCAGCCATTACCTTCTCAGTCACATGATCCTCGCTACATTCGTTAGTGAACAAGCTACTGAGATGCTTAAAATCCTCCACTTGAGGTAGCCGTACATCATCACACACACACAGAACAATCCATTATTTTCTGGGAATGAATTATGTCCTCTGATTTGGATATGATGATTCTTATACTGTTCACTTCACACTCGGCAGTGACCTTCTCCATTGTATATCAGAGATCAGCCCAACTTGATGCCAAGAGGGAAACATTATCTGCAAGCAACAAAGTTGCATTCCTCATGCCCCCAAACTGGTTAGTCTTGAAACCACAGCTATGCTTTAATAGCCTGTCAATGACGTCATCAACAGTAGTGGATCTGAGACTTTGAATGGTCAAAGCAATTCTCACAGCACATTGCTAAGTGCACCATCATATTCCCTGACTCTCTCTGTGCTGGCTCACAAAATATATGCAAACCATACCAGTGAACTTTATTTTTTCTGGATGTCAAGAGGGAAAACATGTTTTGTACTTTTTGAAACAAATTTGCATGTACTTCAGCTTTTATCTACTAGGTGTCCATGTAGCACTAGTGATCGCTTTGCTTTTCTCTCTCCATGTGTGTGTGCATATGCATATGTGTGTGGGGGGTGTCTGTGTGTGAGTGCATTTGCACATGAGTATTTAACTTTGTATGGAGACTTATTTTTTTGTACATACTTTACTTACTTGTTGATTGTTCTGTACATGATAGTTTTATTCATTTTTATTATTTTTTTTTACTTTTAATGGCATTTATTACACACTTTGGTTTGTGTGTCTATGCGTGTGTGTACTTGGCTTACTGTATCGTATGCTCTCATGTTCTGTATGTCAGCGTTTCTGATTGTGGAGTTGTAATACTTTTTGTTTTGCTTTTATGTATTAATTTGGGGGGGATCATTTTACTTTTGAGTGTCTTCAGTATGTGTTTCTGTATTTTCTCTTGCTTCCTTATTTCCTCACAGCAAACATGGTAGACATTTCTGTTCCCCTTCTTTCTCCTTGGCAGTTTAGATTCTTTGTAATGAAGCAGCAGGTATGCTTTTCATAGCACTTCCCCTTATTAACATCCTTTTGAAGAGCAGCCATTTTTCAGTTGTGGAACTTGTTTCCATTTTGCCTATTTTCTACTGCATTAGTATTTATATTAATATTCACTAGAATTGTTACATGGGGAATTACATCATAACTCCAATACATAGTGGCATTTGTAGTCTGGCTTGTGAAGTAAATTGTGCTTTTCAATATAAAGCAAGGTAATAACATATTATGTGTTATTTACTGTATATAGTTCAATGTTTTACCATGGAGACATTCGTATTCTTCTACAAAACGTGAAAAAGTAATATAAAATATTTATAGAAAGTAATATCAAATACAGACAGATAAAATGCATTAGTTTGAGGATGCAGTAATATGTATTCTTGTTTCTAAAAGCTTCTGCACTTGATAACTCTTCATCTTGATCTGGTAATGTGCAATCCTAGCTGACATTTACTGAAATATGTATAGCTGTCTGAATGTAAATCTACATTTTCTCACTAGGCAATAAATCCCATCATAAATGTAGCAATTTGACTTGCTGACTCTGTTGTTCTCACCTCGTGGATTCAGATTAATTTCATGGTCATTATCCAACTGATGACTCTCTCTCTCTCTCATATATATATATATATATATATATATATATATATATATATATATATATGTGCCAGTTTATAAACAATCACACATTCTACTGTCATGAGAAAATTTGAAGTAGCAAAAGAGAATCGTGTCATGTCCGGCATGCACTCTAGGCCTATGAAATAACTTAACAAAGTATATCACAGGTCATTACTTTTATTCCCTTAAGCTAAGTGATCTGCTTTAATTTCCTGAAGTTAAGCCATTATTACTCTAACTTTGCAGGAAAAATGTACATCGGCTAGAACCAGTCTGGAATATTTTACTTACTGTGGCTAGCATTTGTGAGAAACAAAGTTAAAATATGCTACTGTGGCCATTATTTTTGTCACAATCAGACTTCTGAGGCATACACAGTTAACAAAGTAGACACTGACTGACTCAGCTGTCATGTGCTCAGGTTAGACAGTTTTTAATTAATCTGGTGTTGCATGACTAATATACAATTAGTCAAAGTAAGTTGAAGTATTTTACTGAAGCTTTTGTGAGCTTATATGAAACAAACACGAAGTACATAGCTGAAGCCATTATTTTTAACACAGTCTGATATCTGGGGTGTGCACAGTCCTAACAGAATGGCTATAATTGCTAATTACAGATTCTATCTATAGATGGAAACAACTGACCCTTCTGCAACAGTCTTTAAACTGTATTTGCAGAATAAGCGTGCATTTGTGCAAAGCAAATCGGAGTACTTCACTGTTGTAGTTTTTTTAAACACCATTAGATATTTGTAGTGTACACAGTCAATGAGGTAGATGTAATTAATAGGTATGGAAGTAATCTGCAGATAAATGTGGCTTAAACTGATGATGTTTAATGAATGTTAAATATCTACTGAGCTGCCTTAAAGGAAGTAGTGTTACAAAATGTATTCCATTTTCTGAAATTAGTGTAAAATGATCATTTAAAGAGCATGAAGTCAGCCATAATTCCTTTGTTTTCCATCACATTTATGCCTCAAAATTGTGAACAGTAAGTGACTACTTTTGGCAGTTTGGGCACAATTTGGGTGAAAGAGACAGATCATTGGCACAAGGGTCGAGTCAGTATCATTTCAATTTTACACACCTGGTTATCTGGTTGTGGTTAAGTTCTTAACAGTGGTCTCTTCTGTATGGAGTCTGCATGTACTCCCTGTCTCTGAGTGGGTTTTATCAGTTTTATCCAGGTGTTCTAGTTTCCTCCAATACCCCAGAGACATGCTGCAGGTGAAATGATGTTGCCCCAGTTTGTCTAAAAGTAATCACACAGTATGAGTGTGTGTTTGTGTATGTGTGTCCTTATATGCATTTTGTGACTGATCTGGATTCATATACAATTTAAATTTTTGTGTGTTAGTGTGAAACATAATATCACAAATTTTATCTGTGCACACCCAAATAATATTGGCTGTCTAGCAATAAAAAGAAGAACTATTAACACGTAATTGGCTTTCAAAAATAAGGCATAATATACATTGTAGAACATTTAGACCCTCAGAGCTCTGGGGCCCACAGGCCCCTAGACAATCAACTGTATAAAGGGATATTTACAGTCATAGCAGTGTGTCCCCATCTGCAAACTCGGCCTTAGGCCCCACCTAGACTAAAACTAGCTCTGCTCAGAGGTATGCATAGGTCACTATAGTCCATTTAGAGACTGAAGACTATATAGTCATAATTTCTTTAACTTCCATCACAATCACACCTCATAGCTATGTAATTTATTGCCTCTGCAGCTTATCTAGGAGCAGTTTACTGTACAAGAGCAATATGTTATGATGAACATTATTTTTTTCATTTTCCTCATAATTAAACATAATACATGCATACAAGTAGCTTTCACTGTGGGGTTAGGGCTAAGGAAGCATGCCGTATAGCGCATCTGACAACTGTAAGTTGAAGTACTGTGGCCGTTTGCTCTTATACTTCCATCCAGTGTAACATCAGAAGAGGACATAGAAGCTGTCTGTCATTTGGGGTAGGGTTTAAGAGGCATGATTTTCTGAATTTCCCAGCAGCCAACTACTGACAAATGATGCTGTTATTATAAATATTACCAACTATATAGCAACACTGAATGTACACCTGTATTCCTGTGAAGCTGTACAGAACAGGGACTGGGAGATTACCTACATATTGTCAAGAATGCTGTGGCCAGAACTATAGCCCCTAAGTAATCACATTTTCAAATGTTCATTAGAATAACAACAATCAAACATCTACCAGTGTAACTGAATAAACTATTTGAAACTTCAACAAGGTATGTTTATTCCTTCTACAGGGAGGGCATCAGAGAGAGAGAGAGAGAGTGAGTCCCCTAGACCTGCTAACTAAAGCGGTTTTATCTGGACTAATCCTTTTTACTATGTTTCTCTCATTGACTTGAAGAAAACATTCAATTAAATCATGTCTAACTGATATTCTGCTATACAGCAAAGTCAGAAAATTCTGTAATATACTGTACTGGATAACAATTATTGCAGAAGACAACAATGTGAGACACTCTCAATCAGCAAAGTAACATACTGAGAGCATATTGATTCAAGTGCAAATTTGCAGGCATGTTTCTTTAATATTACACAGGCTAAGCAATGTGACTAAATACACATCATTATATTATTCACGCCTGTAATGTAATGAATCAGGTTTTCTGTATAAGCATTCATGCTACTGACTGCATAAGGTACTTTCACATTGTTATTTGAGTAGGTTTATTACTAACAATCAGCTCAGCACGTATGTCTATGGTGTGACCGCACATGTTAGCTGTCGTTAACAAATCATAACCACAGCCTTTCACATCTATGCAGATTTTCTTACACATGCATATTTCAAATCACTTCCACATTCAAATGTCGTTGAGTAATTTGTACAGATATAGTGATATGTTATCTAGTGGGAGCCCGATGTCAAAGCCAGACATTCAAAAAAGTGCAGAACATGTCAATTTTTGAGTTAAATACTACATATGAATGTTATTTGTAGCATGAATGAATAGTATTGATAAAACTGCCCATGTGTAAGTATAGAATATTAAAGTAATAATACACTATTTAAGATATGAATCGCAAACCCTGTGCGCGTGTGTGTGTGTGTGTGTGTGTGTGTGCATGAGTGTGTGTGTGCGTGTGTGTGCGTGAGTGTGTGTGTGCGTGTGTGTGCGTGTGCTTGTAATGTCTGTGTGAGTGTGCATGTGCACACATATACACCTGTGTCTTTCTGTATGCATGTGTGGTGTGTTTGTGTAATAGCAGAAATATATATATATATATATATATATATATATATATATATATATATATATATATATCTTGATTTTGTGACATAACATGCTTGCAGATATATTTTGTCATATATGCACTGCTTTTGTAATCATTCATACACATAATTATTACTGCTGAGTCATATGAAACACCATGAAAATGTTGTTCTATGATTGCATATTCATAAGCTGGTGTTTATAAAACATAACCTCAACACATATATATCTGTGCAATGTTTTAGCTATTGCAAATGATTTTATAATGCAGAACAAATATGTTTTCATGCTGTTGGAAATGGTTTGTGCTATGGTGGGATAAATTTCACTTTTCAAACTAAGCATTTTATGAGTTCGTTTAGTGAAATAGCTTCAATGATGAGTAATCTGCAGCTGTCCTAAAATGGAGATCCAGTGACTAATACCCATTCAGTCTCTGGATGATCTGTACAAATAATAACATTTGTTTTCACTGGAATAGGGAGCCATGGGCTCTCAGTTTTCTCTGGAACATTAAAGTGAGTTTAAAGAAAGAAAAGTATAAATAAACAGAAATAAAGACTGGCAATATTATGACTCCCTAAAGTTGGGGAGTTTCTTTGCAAGAAGGAAGGTCAGGTGTTCTTCTGGTTTGCTATGTTTTCCAAGTCATCAGATTAACATCTGAATATGTTTTGCATTAATCAAGGCATGGCTTTAAAGTTCCAGTAAGAAAATCTAACACCTAGCCTTAAATCAAATAAAAGTACACTTGGTGCTACTGATTTTAGATTAATTCAGACATATACTGTTCAGAACTATATGCAGGTAACAATGTCATCATGATATTTGTGTTTTAGGATTCAAATGCAGGGAATCATTAAACCTGATACTACAAAGCCAGACTGTACAACAGACATTGCTTTCTGACAGAAGTGAAGAATTAAGGTTAAAAACCTCAGACATCATCTTCCTTGCTTTTGTTTCTTCAAATACATTGCGGTGGCCAAGTCTGTGCTTATATTATTAATGCCCTAATTTGGTAATAATATGGCCCTAGTATGGACATGGTAAATAATAAGAGATCTGATATGGTGCAATATTTATGCAAAGTAGAAAGCAAAACCAATCATGACAAAAAGGTAGCACCAAACATATTTGAAGAGAAATAAAGACAAAGGCATCCAGATATGGAGAATTTCACAATGTGTTAAAAAAAACAAAAAAAAAAGGAAAGAAGAAAAATATTAGTAATGGGGAAGTCAAAGAAATATTTATTTATTGACTTATTTATTTATTTTACATTTGGTTACCAGGAAAGTACGACTGGATACAAGTCCTTTTTTAGTGGAGGCCCAGGGAGAAAGGTTCCACATATAACACAGATTAATAAAGTCCAATTTCACAGATACAGAAGCACAACACCATACATTATATATCAAATAAAACTAGGATAATAATAATTTAAGCTGCACATCAACTAAAAGTGGGTTGGAAAAAAGAATATACCGGTACAAAGATGAAAAATCTTAAACAGTACAATCAAAACAACATTCAGTATGATATAGTCATATAATAATATAAAATGTGCACCTAGAAGAAGGAGTAACTCTTGAGAGGGAGAGAGTAGTATGAGGAATAAGACTTGAAGATAAAGAGAGGTCTACTGCCTAAAAATGAGGGAGGAGTGTTTATCCTGGGTGAGCAGGAAGATGGAGTTAAACGAGCCTGGGGAGTCACAGTTACAAATCCAATTAGCTTGTAGGTGTCTTTTTAGAGATTTCTTAAACTGAGCTAGGGACATTGTGGCTGATATATTACTGGGCAATGTGTTCCATTTTTTAGCTATAAAATTGGAGTAGAGGGAGGCACCTGCACTGAAGTTATGGACTACCTGTGAAATAAAGGATTTAATGTAGAAAATCCAGCTCAGGTAATGTCACAGCATGATGGAATAATGAGTCCCCAAATGAAGGAGAAACAGGTGGAACGGAAAGCATCTGATCAGTTGCCACATGAAGATACTCTGGAGGATTCATTAGGAAACCAGTACAAAAGTTCAGCTGGAGTTGCACAGCAAGGAAAGGAACAGGAAACAGTGGCAACTCTGACACAGGCAATGTTGGGGACCGATGGACCAATGAATTCTCATATTTAAGAGCAACAGATGATGCATGATGCAGGTGAAGAGAATATGTCATAAGAAAATGTTTTGGAACTTTCTGTTGAATGCCCAAAGGAAACAGAGAACAAAGTATATGCCCTCAGTTTAGAAGAAAATGATCTAGGGGAAGAGTTGCTTGTTTTAATAGAGATGGATAGACATATTAAGATCAATAAAAGAAATAGATTACATAAAGTAAATAAATGTTAGAAGTTTGATAAAACAAGTGAACACAGTAATCAAGACTATTAACAGAACTCCATGTGATGTAACAAAAGTAAATAAGATGTATAACCATGCAGATGAATTAATAACAGATAAAGGCTTACCACAAAAACACAGGGCAGTAAGAGAAAGCAAGGAAAGAAATCAAACGGAAGCATGAAATAGAGGAAACTAGAAAGCAATTAAGACAAGAAGTATCACTGTTAGAAGAATTATAAAAGAGGGAACAGGCCAACTAAATACTTTGAAAGGTAACAGAAATCAGTGGTGCAGCAGTACTGCTGTTGCCTCCCAGCAACAGGTTCTCCAGTTTGATTCCCGGCTGGGGTGCCTTCTATGTGGTGTCTGCATGTCCTCCCTGAATTCATGGGGTTTCCTCTGGGTGCTCCGGTTTCCTCCCATGTTACAAATATGTGTCTGGAGCATTTTTCCCCAGGCCTCTGCTGAAAATTGGCTTTGTTACAAGTCGGACTTTCCCAGTAAATAAATGTTAAATAAGTAAGAATAAAATAAACATGATAAAGGCAATGGGCAGTATCAGAACCGACCAGGATCTATCATACACAATTGTAAATAATAAATTAAAGATATCAGCACAGGCAGAAAAACTTAGAAGATACACAGATAAACATAAAGGAAAAGTACAAAATAAGCAATTTATTGATGACCCAAAAAGGTTTTATAGGGAATTGGGAAACAAGGCAAAAAGAACAGAAGCACCAAAATATAAATAAATAGGCACATTTTGAAAACAATCTCTGAAGACCGTGTGGAACCTAACAAAGATACTGAATGGGCAGAAGAAGTAAAGGAAATAGTAAGAAGTTCAAATGTGCAGATATTATACGGGATGAAGTAACGGCCAGAGAAACTGAATCAAAATTAAAAAAGCTCCTAAATGGAAAATCCCAGGCACCGATGAAGTACCTAACTTCATGCTAAAACTATTAGCATCTGTACATGAAGATTAGCCCAGAGTAAGAGCAACTTATATGCACATTCCAAACAGACATCAACCTGGTTAGCGAGGGTTAAAACAATACTCCTCCTTAAGACAGAACCTGCAAGCTGTCATAAAAACCATAGACCAAAAACTTGTCTTCTGATGATGTATAAACTATATATTGGAATTGATGGCAATAGAGTTTAGAGTCATTAAGAAGAAAACACAATCACGGCAACAGAATATAAGGATAATAAAAGAAAATCCAAAAGTCACAAAAGACTGAACACTGCTGGAGTCAAACACCTTCTATTTATTTAAAACACCAAACACATAAAAGATGAGCGCTTTCGGGCCTCTGCCCTTCATCAGATAAAGCTTCTCACATAGTCCAAACAATTTAAAATACATGTTAACCAATGAAATTCAGTTAAAAATCAATGAAAAACCCGCCTATTTTTAAGGGCGGGTTTCATGGGAATGACTTCATTGAGCCCAGGACTCCTATGTGCCATAAGTTCAACAATCCATTTTGATTCAGCTAGTTCAGTCAGCTGTTTAATGTCACCCCCTCTTTTACTCAATCTCACATTCACTATCACTCTGAATTTAAAACCATGTAAAGGATGGGCTTCCAGGTGTCTAAATAGTGCATTGTGCATATCCCCATTCCTAATAGAAGAGAGGTGCTGTAGGATCCTGACCTTAAACATACAGTTAGTCTTGCCTACATAAAACTGGTGCAGGAATGACACTCTGCCAAATAAACCACATTAGTGGTTCTGCAGGTGGCTCTCCTTTCAGATTGAATGTCCTTCCTGTGACCGGATGTATAAAGACACTACTTTTGTCTATATGGTTGCAGGCTTTGCAGGACCCACAAGGAAAGTACCCTGTTTGTTTGTGGGTAAACCAGCATTATTGGTCGATCTGGTATCATTGCACAACAGTTCCTTCAAATTTCTATTCCTTTTATAACTAAAACTAGGTTTATCACCAATGATGTTTTTCAAACTCGCATCACTAGTCAAGATGTTCCAATTCCCTTGAATGAGTTTACATATATCACCAACATTGCTGCCATAAGTCAACATTAGCCTAAAATCTTTATTAACCATTCTTTTGTATCCACCATCTGTGTGGGTCAATGTGTTCCCTAGCCATGGTTTATACCTATCCTTCCTGTGCCTTTTGCTAACATCCACCTTTTATTAACCACCTGTCTATTGTAACCCCTGGTGTAAAACATTCCTTCAGAGTGTCAACCTCTTGTTCAAACATGTCATCTTCCTTGCTTATTCTGGAAATCCTGGCTACTTGCCCCTGCACTATGTTGGAAAAAATGTGTCGTGGATGCATGCTGTCATAGGAAAGCAGAGTGTTTTTCCAACATTCTTTTCTGTATAAACCAGATGAAAAGCCTTCCTGAGTCAAGCATACCCTGACATCCAGAAAATCAACTTGTGTACATGAACTGTGAACAGTAAATTTCAGAAAAGAGGTGGTGGTATGTAGGTATGATACAAAATCCGCTAAGGAACTGTCATTGCCTCTCCAAAGAATAAAAATATCATCTACAAAACGCATATACAGTATGATATAGTCTTTCCACATCAGGTTGTTCAACACCTTGTTTCTTTCCCAATAAGATAGAACAAGGTTTGCATATGTGTTGGCACAGGGGTGCCCATGGCTACCCCTGTGCTTGCCTATACACTTGTTCCAATCCAAAAGATATTGTTCTCCAACACCAGACTAAGCAAACCCACTATGGCTTCTATCTTCCGTGTGGTAGCACCCAGTTCAAGCAACAACTCTGAAATGGCATTTATGCCATATCCATTTCCTATAACAGTAAACAAACTCTGTATGTCCATGGTTACCATAAGTAACCTGTCATCAAAAGCACCTGTATAAGCCCCTAAAGACTTCAAAAAATGACCTGTGTCTTTTAAAACATTATCCAATTTACTTAAATAGGGTCTCAACTCGCTCTCCAACCAAATGGAGATGTTTTCCGTCACCCACCCCCTTCCTGACACTATAGGTCTGAGGGCGGTCAGTCTCTGACTTGTGTATTTTTGGAAGAGCTTTAAATACAGGTGTCACTGGTTTATCTATCCATAGAAATTTAAATAGATCTTCACCTATCAGATTGCTGTGCAGAAACTGATGTAAGCCGTTGTGTACCCTATCTATCACTCCTTTCACACCCAAAGGGTTTATCGGAATATATGTGTTGTCATCCTGTAGTAACTCTCGCAACTTACGGTCATACCAAGGGGTGTCTAGGACTACTACAGCACCCCCCTTGTCCGCCATTCTAATGGTTAGGTCTGCATTGTTACCAAGATTATATAATGCTTTCCTTTGTGTAGATGTTAGATTATAAAACTTACTATGTGTCTCCATCTGAAAATATCGTATCAGATCTTGTTCGCATGCATTAATAAATAAATTCATAGCTGGTGAAAAAGGGGGGACAAAACTGCTTGGCTGTCTTAACGCATGAACACTCACTTCATTCACTCCAAAAATCTGTTTCAATGCTAAATTACGACAAAAGACCATTAGGCCCATTATAACTTCATTATATACACAAGACTTACTGGGCACAAATGTCAGTCCTTTATTTAAAACAAACTGTTCATCCTCAGATAAACTGTAAGATGAAAGATTAAAAATAATACCAATATTGTGCGTATCAGTCAATATTGCAACCTCCTCCTCTTGTTGTATGACCTGTCCTCGCTTCTCGATCGATTCCAGCCTCCTTTTTTCTTGACCGGAGCTGGCAACTTGTCCAAAAAATTTTGATACCCCTGTGTGTGTTTCGGTCTGGCTCCAGTCCCATTATCTCCCGTAACGCGGACTGACCCCATTGGTACAGCCTCTGTATCTACAGAAGCTGTAATGATGGTAATAGGTGTATCCACATCCCCCTCTGTAACAGCTCTCTTGGCAGGTATGGATACAGCAGACCGGCCTGCAGATGTATATGTTGTACAATCCAGACCATCTGCTAACCCCTTATTGCTGGATGTAGTAACAGTTCCATCCGTGGAAGCAACTGCAGATTGTTCAACGGACCCAGCAAGTGTGCTGAGCTGACGAGTAAGCGATCCTCCATTCATTGAGAGAGAGCGTACTCTCCCCTGCTCAACAATGTTATGGGCAGATTCAGTTAGGACCGGGGGATCCGGAACAGCCATCCCCGTGCACAATGCACTATTTAGACACCTGGAAGCCCATCCTTTACATGGTTTTAAATTCAGAGTGATAGTGAATGTGAGATTGAGTAAAAGAGGGGGTGACATTAAACAGCTGACTGAACTAGCTGAATCAAAATGGATTGTTGAACTTATGGCACATAGGAGTCCTGGGCTCAATGAAGTCATTCCCATGAAACCCGCCCTTAAAAATAGGCGGGTTTTTCATTGATTTTTAACTGAATTTCATTGGTTAACATGTATTTTAAATTGTTTGGACTATGTGAGAAGCTTTATCTGATGAAGGGCAGAGGCCCGAAAGCGCTCATCTTTTATGTGTTTGGTGTTTTAAATAAACAGAAGGTGTTTGACTCCAGCAGTGTTCAGTCTTTTGTGACTTTTGGATTTTCGATTTCACTTCATCTGACTGAACTTTGGTGAGGCACTGAACATTGTTTGTGACTTTTTCAGAGATAATAAAAGAAAGAAGGTCATACGGAACAAAGGATCATTTGCTGTTAAAGTCATAATGGGGAATTGTTAAAAGGAGAAGACTTTAAGTATGGCATGAATAAATTACATAAAAGCATTTGACAGCATCCCATGTTCATGGATAAAGGAGTGTTTACAGATGTATAAGATACACCCTACATTGATCGATTACATTAGTCACTATGAAACAGTGGCAAACCAGTTTGCAACTAAGTCATGATAAAGGAAAAATCATTCTTCCAGGGATAAAAATTCAAAGGGGGATATTCCACGATGACTCTTTGTCACCTCTGCTCTTTTGTCTTGCCCTTAACACATTAAGATGACTACTTAGGTTCATGGTTACAATTTGGCTCCCAGAAAACAACCAAGTGTAAAGAGTTTTCTTTCTGTGGATGATTCAAAACTGATAGTTCATCAGATGAGCTGAAAGCACAACCACAAGTGGTTAAAACTTTTTTTGATGATATAAAAGTGCCATTCAGTCTTGATAAATGTGTAAAAGCAACATTAAAAGCAAGAAAGCTGCAGCATCAAGAAAATATCAATATAGAACAGGAGCGTGATATAAAAGAACTTGAGCAGGAGGGAGTGTATAAATATTTAGGAAAGGATTAAAGATTGACAATAAATCATGAACAAATGCAAGCAAAATTCAGTGTGGAATATTTCAGAAGGCTACAATTAATACTGAAAACAGCCCTGACATCTAGGAACAAAGCCCAAACTATATACCAGTTTTCCCTTCTTGTTCTTACTTACAGTTTTGGCGTGGTTGATTGGCCCCATAACTTATTGGATCAGTTGGACAGGAAAAGAAGACAACTGCTTCATGTGTATCAGATGATATATAAAGATCAGTGTATACCAAGATGATATATTCCTCATTCTGAAGGAGGTATGGGCCTCCTTGAAACTGATTACATATATAGACCTGCCATCGTAGGATGGCATATATACCTGCAGACTTCACCAGATCTTAACATGGGGCAGGTTTTAAAATATGGGAAGAAGAAGTCTAAGATGACTTCCCTCTTTAGTTTACCAAAATCATATCGGAGTCAAGTGGGAATGGAAATTAAATCAGAGGCAGACAAAAGTGAGGCACAAACTGAATGTGCCAAAAACAAAAGAAAGACTATAAGGAGAAGGATCAGATGAGAAGGTCAGAAATGTGGAAAAGGCATAAATATAGTTGCAAGTACAGAAAACTTCTGGAACAACCTTATGTCAATCAAGATCTGACACAGGAATGGTTAAAGATAGATGAATTTAAACCAAAAGATGAAAGGTTTGTATTGTTGGCCCAGAAAAGTGGACTAAATACACCTTGGTTTACAAACACCATTGAACATGTGAACATGTGGAAGAAACAGACAAATGCAAGTCCTGTAAAACATTATTGGAAAATTCACATATCTCGTTGCTGGGTGTAATGGACTAATGTCAGATAGTCTGTATACTGCAAGGCATAATAATGTTTCAAGATCGTTGCATTAGGGATTGTGCAAACATTATAATATTGAAGTAGCTGAAAAACATTGGAAACATGAGCCACAAAGTATTATAGAAAATGATGACGTTTATATTACATGTTATCACCTATTACCAACAGTTCAAAAACTAGATGCGAAAAAAACAGATATAGTAGTCCATGAAAAGAATGCAAAAGTAGCATTGATCACTCACATTCTTGCAGCCAGTGACTATAGTGTCTTATGCAGAGAGACACAAATTCATAAAATATTAATATTTGCAGGCAGAAAAGAGGGCAATATGGGAGAAGGATACACAGACTGTTCAAATAGTAGTAGGAGTAATGGGTCATAAAAACAAGAATTTACAGTTGTATTTAGGTATGCTACCGTTACATGTAACACCATATGAATTAAAGGAGGAGTAATTTCTGGGCACATTGTGGTTGCTGCGAGGAGCACTTCTCGCTAACATCAAACAGGAATTGACAGTCCCCTCCTCCCACACTACTGCAGAGGTGTTAAAACTGTCACTGCACTGAGAGTTCCTTGCAGAATCAGTTCCTCTTGGACTAAAAAAGAAAACCCTAAACAAAGTCCTGCAATTTAGCTACTTTTCCTGGCTGTAGCTGGATAACCTCTAAGTATAGCATAAAACAAGCTCTGAGCCAAACATAAATGAGGGTGATTAGAGACAGAAAAGAAGCAGTCCTTTTATAGAAGGTAAAGAAGATGACAGTGCCTCACAAAAATCCCATTATATGTCAATGGCATGGGAATATACAGTTATTTCCTTATGTCTGGCATGAGTCATACAAAGCATTATGAGAAAGAGAAAGGTTTGAGGAAGAACAAGATGACATTGATACATCAAGCCCCATTGGTAGCCATGTTGTGGAAAACAGGGTAAAATTACAAATAAAGCACTTTGATTTTGAGGTGTTAAAATGGGTCAGGAAACAAAGATAGAGTGAAAAAA
The DNA here is from genome assembly GCF_019279795.1 of Protopterus annectens. Lineage (NCBI taxonomy): Eukaryota > Metazoa > Chordata > Ceratodontiformes > Protopteridae > Protopterus > Protopterus annectens. Next base: position 686,599,436 of record NC_056736.1, on the reverse strand, counting down.
AAAAACAGATTTTTTTTTAGTTCTAGGGTGGAGTTTTCCTTTAATACTTACATGACAGAACAATGATTGCTGAAGTAATTTGGCTAACAACTGTGTTTAATAGTGGCATGACAGGACAATGATCGCTGAAGCTGCTTGGCTGATACACCTGTGCTTAATATTGACATGATATGACAATGATCGATGAAGCTGTTTGGCTGACACACTTGTATTTAATATTGACATAATAGATCAGTGATTGCTGAAGTCATTTGGCTGATATATCTTTGTTTCATTTTGGCAATTATTAGGTTGAGTGTGGAGTCCTTTGCTGTAAGAAGGTTAATTTTGCAATAGGTTCTATCCCACTGCAATCAGCCAGCTTTCCAAAGCTAAAAGCACCTCCATGAAACCATTGATCAGCTAATGATCTTCAAAAGTTGATCAGATAAGTCGTCACTGGGAAAAGCCTTCACTAAAACATGAAAAGCCGCAGGCCACAGAGACTCCGACAGAAAGTACCAATATGCTAACAATGTGCAACAAACAATACCAACAATGATAAATAAGCACTTTTGTTTATTAATTGTAAACTGGATGACATTTACAATTAATAAATGAAAGCATTTATTCGTTGTTTTGGGCATTGTTTAGTGCACATTGCTTGCATATTGGTTGTACTTTCTATCAGAGTGTCTGTGACCTGTGGCATTTCTTATTTTAGTGTTTATTTTGTTTTGTTTTTTTCAGAGAAAACCTTCACTAACTTTTATTTTATGAAGAAAATGTGTCTTTTTCTGTGAAAATGATTGTGGTCAGCTATGAAACTGAATGTGTTCAGAGTGTCATTACATTTCCAAAAGAGTTGTTATGGAAATTTTGTGTCACCTTTCTGTGGCAGAAAGTTTTACTTTTGGCAGAAATTTTACTTAAATTAAAAATATTTGCATATTTAGGGCAGGATGCCTTCCATGCACTCCAACTATCAGGAGCGCTAACACAGCTCCATAAAAAGACAGTTGGGGCACAAAAAGTTTCAGAGCATTTTTAGACCAGGACAGAGGAAAGTGCTCTGAAGGACCTCAGTAGGAAACAAACCTATATACGAAAAGGGTGGACAAATGCACATCATGGTAACACCAAAAACTGCAAGCAAGAATATGGTCTGAAGGGAGGGGATGTTTACTACAGCAGTGATGTATTAGAACATCTAGAGTTGTGGTAAGTTTCAGTATGTTCAACATTAGATCATTGTTGCAGAAACCCAAGCTATATGGGTAGATTATCATAGTTTGGAGAAGAAAAGGACAAAAAGGAAGGAGAGCAGTAAAGTAAGACTCCAATAGTCCCTGCAGAATGATCCTAGCAAAGCCTGTTCTGGACCTACAGAAGCCATTCATTTTGTATTGCTTTGTAAAGGTACATACAGAGGACCATGTTACTGCCTCTAGAATATTTCTAGAGTCCACCCCTTTAAAGAAAGCTATTGGAAAGTTAAAGTGCTTGTGGAATGGGTCCTGTCTGGATGTGGCTTATGGAGAGAGTAACAACAGGCAATAGCAAAAGATAACCACTGGAAATGGTCAGTTTTAAAACTGGTTGCCCTTTCCTCTTACATTCATAGGAGAAAACAGCTGATCAGCAGTCCTGAATATTCAAATTTTGTCTAGACAGTATTTGAGGTGTGCATGGACATCAAGAGTGTGAAGGATCATTTCTCCGTTGATTTTTAGTTATGGAAAGAAAACTAGGAGATTAATAGTCTGGCTTAAAGCAAACTCTTAGACCACTTTAGGCACATATGTAGGATTTGTTCTCAAACAAACCCTGTATTTGTGAAAGCAAGTTAGGTTGACTCAAGCAAACACTGAGACTACTTCAGGCACAAATGTAGGATTTTTTTCTCAAACAAACCCTGTATTTATGAAAGCAAGTTAGTTTGTAATTCAGAATGATCTCCTAGAAGATGTAATAGCCATGAGTAAAACAATTCCAATGACTTCCAAGAAAAGAGCCTCAATTCAGCCTGATGAGCTAATGTAAATGGACAGAGAGTGAGCTTCTCAAGCACAATGTTCAGATCCCAAGGAGGAGCCACCTGTTTCCTAGGTGGACTAGCACTGTTCAAGCACAATGTTTGGATCCCAAAGAGGAGCCACCTGTTTCCTAGGTGGACTAGTGCTTCTTAAGCACAACATTCAGATCCCAAGAAGGGGCCCCCTGTTTTCTAGGTGGACTAGTGCTTCTCAAGCACAACGTTTGGATCCCAAGGAGAAGCCACCTGTTTCCTAGGTGGACTAATGCTTCTCAAGCACAACGTTCAGATCCCAAGAAGGTGCCACATGTTTCCTAGGTGGACTAGTGCTTCTCAAGCACAACCTTTGGATCCCAAGGAGGAGCCACCTGTTTTCTAGGTGGGCTAGTGCTTCTCAAGCACAATGTTCAGATCCCAAGGAGGAGCCACCTGTTTCCTAAGTGGACTACTGCTTCTCAAGCACAATGTTCAGATCCCAAGAAGGTGCCACCTGTTTCTTAGGTGGACTAAAACTTTTCAAGCACAGCATTTGGATTTCAAGGAGGAGCCACCTGTTTCCTAGGTGAACTAGTGCTTGTCAAGCACAATGTTTGGATCCCAAAGAGGAGCCACCTGTTTCCTAAGTGGACTACTGCTTCTCAAGTGCAATGTTCAGATCCCAGGGAGGAGCCACATGTTTCCTAGGTGGACTAGTGCTTCTCAAGCACAACATTTGGATCCCAAGGAAGAGCCACCTGTTTCCTAGGTGGACTAGTGCTTTTCAAGCACAGCATTCAGATCCCAAGGTGGAGCCACATGTTTCCTAGGTGGACTAGTGCTTCTCAAGCACAAAGTTCAGATCCCAAGGAGGAGCCACCTGTTTCTTAGGTGGACTAGTGCTTCTCAAGCACAACATTCAGATCCCAAGAAGAAGCCACCTGTATCCTAGTTGAACTAGCGCTTCTCAAGCACAATGTTCAGATCCCAAGTGGAGCCACTTGTTTCTTAGGTGGACTAGTGCTTCTCAAGCACAACATTCAGATCCCAAGGAGGAGCCATCTGTTTGCTAGGTAGACTAGTGATTCTCCGGCACAATGTTCAGATCCCAAGTAGGAGCCACCTGTTTCTTAGGTGGACTAGTGCTTCTCAAGCACAACATTCAGATCCCAAGAAGGAACCCCCTGTTTTCTAGGTGGACTAGTGCTTCTCAAGCACAACCTTTGGATCCCAAGGAGGAGCCACCTGTTTCCTAGGTGGACTAGTGCTTCTCAAGCACAACGTTCGGATGCCAAGGAGAAGCCACCTGTTTCCTAGGTGGACTAGTGTGTAACACTTATTTCAGCAACTGTTTATCTTGAGCATTGTTAGTGTAGGAGGTAGCTAAGGGCAGACAAACAGAAATGGCTGACAAATGAACCTTGATAGAGGACCAAAAAAGGCCAATACACAACAGCTCACACAAATAACAAAGAATTAGAGGCTACAAGGCCTGAACAGGATCCTGTTTTTTTGACTCCAAAGCTAGAAAATCTTTTCCACCTGCATATGTATGATTTTATAGCAGCTACCTTTAGTACCTGCTTAATGTTCTCATAAAAAAGGTACTCAGAAGGAGGTAGTTAGTAGAAGATCTTCTAGATTGTGGTATATCAAACACTCTGGTCTTGTGTGACTAAATACAGTCTATGGGGAAGATTGTGGTAATTTTCCCTGGCCAAAAAGGTGTGTGTGCGTGTGTGTGTGTGTGTGTGTGTGTGTGTGTGTGTGTGTGTGTGTGTGCGTGCGTGCGTGCGTGTGTGTGTATGTGTGTAAGCTATAAAACATTGGATATGAACTGCTTAGAGAAGAAAGAGTGTTCAAAAGTTTATCAAATGTTTGCATTTTTATAGTTTATAGTCTTTACTGAGTCTCTATGGCCATTATATTTTTGTTTATTTAATATCAGAGGGTTACAATTCTGTTCACAAACCAAGCTTATCTCCTAATTGCTTGAATGCTTGTTGAAAGTGAAAGAAAGATAAGTCTGATCCTCAGAACCACAAAAATGCAAACATTATTAAGGGTAAAGCATAGCAGTTCTGAAATGGTGGTATGTCAGAGTATTTCACCTCAGAAAAGTATATCAGAGTTACCGTATATGAGTACTACCAATGTAGGCAGGGTATCCTACAAAAGCACTTTAAAGCTGTAGCAGTGATTTTTAATATTCACTTTAGAAATCATAATTACTTTTCAAGTAAAGGAACCTCTGTACTGGGTCTTGCACGTAAAGTATAGAGCCTAATTATTCTTTTACTGGATTTAAATAGCTTTTTGATTCTTCCCCTAAATTTTAAGGAGTGGTCAAATGTCCTCAGACAAAAACAATCAGCCGAGGTGCTTTGTGTGACTTTCTCTATTCGTGAATTATCACACCATAGCACAGCGTGCTGTAACTCGGCAGTGTTTTCATAGTAGATAGTAAAGAAAACATTGACAAATTCATTCCTAAGTACAGCATGTGCCATCTATTTGAATTATAGTTTAAATTGATTATTTTGTTTGCATCAAGCAATTTCTGTAACAAATAATGCAGCTGGTCTGGGGTATGCCTAAAAAGAGACAATTTGACTAATTTTTGTGGTAATCCAATGAAAAAGTAAATGTTGTATACAGAGTCCACCTTCTCTTAACCAAACTTCATTTCAGGTAATTGTGTCATACTCCACCACATTGGAAAGGAGACGCTCTTTAATCACTCCCCCTCCCACTGTAATGTCTGTCATTCTTGTTTTTTTTTTCTCTTCTCCACAGACATTGTCAGTTTGAAAACACACTATATCTGAATGATCATACTGTTCAATAACTGTATTTATAAACTCTAAAACTGGAATGTAACCGAAGACAGTAACAGCAAACAACAATGAATTAAAATGTTTAAGGCTGGAAGACAGAAACCTTTAAGCTACATTGCAATTAATGTTGAAGAAATTTATTGTGTAATGCATCTAGGTAAACCAGAGGACCACCCAGCTTTCCTTTTCACAGATAATCTGCTAAGGATTGAGCTATAATAAACTAAGGCTTGAGCTATAATAAACTAAGGATTGAGCTATAATAACTCTTGTCAGTCTTTATTTTTACACAAGTGTACTTTTAGTTTTGCCTAAAGTCACTTTAATTTTCCATAACTCAATGCAGAGATTTTATTCTCTTACCCTTACTGAAAACAGTTTTACTATCTATATGGACTGCTATGGTACTGGAGAAAAAGCAGTGAATCTCTGTTTTAGAACAGCTGCAACTAACATACCACCATAGCCATGTCATTATGCTTCATAAAATCGTTAAAAAGTGCAATCCATACCTCCATAACAAAGCTCACTTTCATAGGCATGAAACATTATTTGGTTCCACATTCTAAAGCTGACAGATTCTCAGTTTTATAATGTCATATGCGTACAAGATATCAGTGAGAATGTGAGAAGACAACATTCAGTCTTTATCAGACTTCGATGAGAATGTGTAAAAATTCTAAGAAATGCATATTCTTTTTTTTTCTTATGATACTGTTCAATATTCAGTTCTAAAAATACTTGAAAGTATGCCCAAAAGATGATATCACTTGACAAATGTCAATTCATCATGCAAAAAGACTTTGAAAATACTTAGTGTTATTGTCTGAAAAGCAGGGAGAACACAGTATAAGCTCAGCTTTCCTGGCCAAGATACACAAAAGGCAGTGGTGTGAACAAAATAACTAAAGTTGAAATTCTGTTGAAATTTATTGAACTCCTAAACAATATCTTTAGAACAGATAAATGAACAAGAACAGATAAATGCTGACGTGGTCGGAAAAGGTCAAAATATAAAAAGGAAAACATGGAAGTGTAATTAAATTATGTTTGTTACAGAAAGGATTAAGGCAGCACTCACAGGGCTTCAAAATGTGGCAAAGAGCCGCACAATTAATCTTTAGCAAGTACCGCTGATTTGCGTGTACAAGTAATACATCAAGTTTCATATGTCCTTGTGTGCCTTAATAACCCTAAAACAGAACGAATGCTACAGATTCAACAAAGATAACTTACAATACAGGGCATCAGTGACCATTTGTCTTTTCCTGTAAGCAAAATATATTCTTTGCTTGATTTATGTGGCCTCAATCACTTACTTTTTGTCTGCTGTGCCTTACACACGGTAAATATCTCTACATTATCCAGAATATTCTGTTTACTAAATATTGTAGTACTTAACAGCATCATTAAGGATTTGCCAACAATTAATACTCACCCAAATCATTCCACTGTGATGTTTTCATGAGTTGTGTGATTCTTATTTACTCAAAGTAAACAGGGCCCCACTGCATATTAAATGGTATTGTGCACTGCCCCCACTTTTGCTTTATGCTGAAATAAGTAAAGGCAGTAATTAAAGGGAGCACATGGATTTATGCCTCTCTACAGTATGAAGTATAACTCAGTAGATGCTGGCATTTGTTCTTTAATGTGTTGAAAGGCTAAGAGGATAGTATCAGCCCATCACATTTGTGAATGGGACTATAGTATTACATGTAACAATCTGTGGCTTCTTAAATTATCCTAAACTGACTGTCTCAGGTCAGATAGTATGGCCATATCAAAATCTCAGCCTGGTTACTGTGCAGGTCTGTGCTTGTAGATATATGGACGTATGCTGGCAAATATCCATAAATACCAAATAATATGATTGGGTAATAGTGCTGTGGAAACTATATTAAGCATATTTTCCTCCCACAAAAATGACATTTAAACATAAAATTAGTGCATTTACACAAAGATAATAGCAAATGAAAAGTTGTACATCGAACAGATTACTATTGCACAACCAAGCTTGTACGGCACTCACCTACTGGGCTTAGGCCTTCCTACTCCCAAGATGTTCTGACTAATATATATGTGTGTATATATATATATATATATATATATATATATATATATATATATATATATGGGATCCAGATACATGCTCGACTAGCATATGTTCGAATCACAAAACATCGAACACACATACACGATATATATATATATATATATATATATATATATATACACATACATAGATATAGCTATATCACACACACACACAAACACACACTCACACACATACACATATTTATATGGTGTATAGCCACACACACACACAAGCAAACACACACATACACACACACACACACACACACACACACACACAAGCAAACACACACATACACACACATATGCGCACACACACACACACACACACACACACACACACACACACACACAAACATACACACACACACACACACACACACACACACACACACACACACACACACACACACACAAACATACACACACACAGATGGGGATATGTGTGTAACTTTGAGAGGGTGTCCATATGTATTTGTCCACATATGTGCATGTGGTGTATTTGTGGGTGTAGGTTTGTGTGTGTGTGTGTGTGTGTGTGTGTGTGTGTGTACAAGGTTGAGATTACATTGGTCGAGTATTTATATTATTTAAATTGGAATTGTCAGGTTTTATGAATTAAAATCCTGTTTCATCATTGGTTGTAGAATTATGTTAGTGTGAGGTCAACAGAGAGTGGGGTTAGAAAAGTATATACTTTTTCCCACTCTTATATAATCTCATACTTAAGATCTCTCTCTCTCTCTCTCTCTCTCTCTATATATATATATATATATATATATATATATATATTGATTCTAGAATTGGTAACCTGGGTGGGTTTGACATACTGTGGTGTGTTTTTATGTTGAATGTTGTGTGTATCGATTCTGGAATTGGTAACCTGGGTGGGTTTGACATACTGCAGTGTGTTTTTATGTTGAATGTTGTGTGTATCGCTTCTGGAATTGGTAACCTGGGTGGGTTTGACATACTGCGGTGTGTTTTTATGTTGAATGTTGGCCAAGCGCCTCCATTCCCTGTAATAAAATGCAGTAATGTGAAGCCTCGCTTTATACAAAGTTAGCTGATGTTGGCTAGGTAAAGTAAGTTGAGATTAAGTGTAATTTGCATCTAATGAAGTATATATATATTTATTATATTTAATATATCAGGCATTCAATGAAGTCATTATGAACCAGCTCAAGACTCACGCTGATTAAATAATACATTTAAAAATAAGCTGATTTCTGAACCAGTAAGTCATGTTTCCACCAAATCTTCATATTATGCAACATTGTCCAGCCTACCAACTACTGCTATATATTAATTTCTGTGATGTCCAAAAAGATTTTCATAACGTATGGAGGGAATCACTTTGACACATACTGAAGTTGCACTGTGTTGCTGCTACATGCATAAACAGCTCCAAATAATTGCATTAAAACTCCTTCTGTTTTGTCAGAGCATTTGCATTTATAATAGATACCTTTGACATTGTCAGTACCATTAGACAAAGCTGCATAAAGTAACTTTTTACCATTGGATCTAACAACTTGGTACATGCTTTGGGTGTCTAAGCTTTGGAAGATAGAAGAGGTAACCATGTTAAATTCTTCAGCCATATCTGCAATGTCAGTGACTAACGGAGCTGTCTCTCTCTGTCTTTTGTGTATGTATGTATGTATATATATATATATATATATATATATATCTCCTTTGATAATCACATCGCCACAGTGGTCAGGAAATCCTTCTATGTGGCACACCTCATCACAAAAGGTTTCTCATCCAGAAAAAAAGAGGTCATTGTTCCCCTCTACTCATCGCTCATTAGACCCATTATAGAGTACAACTCCCCTTTTGGTATGTACCTCACAAGACATCTACAACAACTGGAAAGCCACAAAAATACCTCACAAAGAGGATTACTGGTCTCAAACAGATGCCTTACGCAGACCGTCTCAAAAAACTCCAGCTTTACTATGTCGCATATCGCATAATCAGAGGCGATCTCTGCTGAACATACAAAGCTTTGTCAAACCCAGAACTGTTGGACATGCTCCACTTAAAGAAATCCCAATCCCTCCAAGCTACACGCTCTAGTGACCTAAACCTTGTCACCACAATAAACAGAACATGCTGGAGGGATAGATTCCTGTCCCAGAGACTTCCCATACTCTGGAACAGATTACCTATCTTTGTCAAACAGAGCTCCTCATTAACACTATTCAAGAAAAATCTTGATGATTGGATGGGTACTAGGAAATTCACCCCGGGGATCACTTCTGTGGTTCTGCTTGACAGGGGCACAGGAAAATATTTTTCTTGGGTGGCGAAAGCCAGGGTACCTTTTTGGCTAGGCTTGTATAGGCCCTAGGGCCAATAGCCTAGTACCTACCTATGAACCTATATATATATATATATATATATATATATATATATATATATATATATATATATAGATACATATATATATACATATATATATAGATACATATATATATATACATATATATATATATATATATATATATATATATATATATATATATATATATATCATCAGGACAATCCCAGACTGGGAGAAGCCATCTATTACATGTAAAAAGATATTAAGTCTCCACTCAGGAATTTATAAACCAATAGGAGGGTAGATGCCACAGAGTGCCTCACCCTCTTCCTGTAAGTATTCTAGATGTACTCTGAGGTCAGTTTACTAATCCCCACCATGTGCGTATGATTAGTAGAAATGGGTAAATGCTGTAATATTTAAAACAGGAGCAGGGCCACAAGTGTCTTTATAACAGCTATTCTAACTAGAATGGAAACTTTCAGGTGTCTTCAGCCATGTATTCAAATACAGAGCTTGGACCAAATATTTTCTAAATTTAGTTCAGCCATTGTGGTTATATTAGGGTACAAGTGAACATCTAACTATTTTTAGAAAAGGGTTGTCAACCCAGATAAAAGGAAACTGTACTTCTGCCATCTGCAAATCTATAGCAGCTGAGTTTGAAGTGAAAATTCCATTTTAGACACAATGATTTTAATCCTGATTTTAAAACAAATATGTGGAGTTGTGAAAAGATGGGAGAATATCACATTCTAGGTTCTGGCTGAGAATTACACAGTCATCTGCAAAATAAGGATAGTATTGGATTGAATACTCTTGAATGACGAGTGGAGACATGATGGCAGTTTAATAAATGGTTTAGTGTAAGCCAACATAGCTGCTTCTGCATGCACATTCTACATCTTACTTGTAACACATGCTCAGTAACGTTAGCTTAATACCGCCCCTGATCTAGAAACTTCATCAACTACAGTTGACAAGGTACAGACAACAAAGCATAGCACACTGTTCTACATCCTCCCTCTTTACATTGTGCCTATTGCAAATGCATGCACAAATCTGCACTGATATTTCTTGAAACATATTCAGGAATTAGACATTGTATAAACAATTCAACGTTGGCTATCTGGCTACAAATGCAATTTACAGTACATATTTAGGATTAGGTTTGCAGACTCTTCCTGCCCTTGTCACATACAAGTTTCAAGTAGAATTAGAATCAGGACATGTCTTGAGAAATTTATTTGGTACAGAAACATCATTTGAAGTATATGAACAAGACAGTTCATTTTCTGGAAGCTGATCAGTTACTGATTTAGTTAAACTGGAATCACTAGTGCGCACAGTCTGTTGTGGCTTCAGCTCTGGGACAGGTAAAATGTGTCTGCGATTTCTTCTGCAGTCAACACCTTCAAAATGAATTATGTAAGACTCTGGTTCAACACAAATATGTATTATGATTCCCTCACAGTCACGACCTTTCAAAGTTTACATTCAGACAACTTCACCTTGCAATAATGGCTGAAGAGGTTTACTGGTTTTGTCATAGTATACCTTTTGCAAATGACATTTTTTCGATAGTTGAGCTTTGACTACCTCACTGTCCTTTGCAATTCGCACTAACAGCCATTTGCTGATTGGAATAGTTGTTAATGTTTGTCTTGACATCAGTCTTTGAGCAGGTGAACCAAGTGCCTGGTTACGAGGAATGTTTCGAAGATTCAGTAGATTAAGGAATACATTGGTTCCTTCCCTTTTCAGGCTTTTCCATCAAATGTTTTGCATTACAAACTGCACGTTCAGCTAAACCATTAGCTTGTGGATATTCTGGACTACTGGTTACATGAATGAAATCCTAATATCTATCAAATTATTTAAAACAGTGACTAGTAAATTGTGAACCATTATCTGCTATGACTTTAAGCTGACTACCATGAACTGAGAAATGCTTCTTTAGTTTCATAATCACTGTGATAAATGACAAGTTAAGAAGTAAATCAACTTCAAACCAACCAGAGTATGAGTCAACTAGTACCAGATAGGGTTGACAATTCCATTTGAAAATGCCTACAGCAACTATGGACCATGGTAAATCAGGGATTGGGTGCAGTTGAATAGGTTCTTTCTGCTGATGTGGTTTACAGCTGTTGCATACTGAATAGGAAAGTGTCTCCCTTTCAATATCTTTGGATACTGAGGGCCAAACCACAATACCTCTTGCCCTACTTTTAGTTGATTCAGTGTCTGGGTGACCTCTTTGCAGGATTGTTATGTATCCCTTTTGCACTGATTTAGGAACGACCACTATCGGACCTTTCATAATGATACCATCTTCCACAATGAGTTCATCTCTGTGCAGTGGCGTAACTACATTAGAAGCGCCCTGAGGCAAACTTTTCCTAGGCGCCCCAACATTCAACAAGGTGGACAGCATCACTTATTTTCTCATCTAGAAGTGAGTGGCCACAATCAATCAATAAATAAAGGCCGCACAAACCTATTCATACCTAAAATTAAGTAAGCTCTTGCCTTTTTCACTGCCTCTTTTACATCCAACTGCCAACATCTTCAGGTTTTATCAAAACAGTTGTCAGGTTTTGCTGCTTCTTCCTCTTATCTCTCCCCATCTTGACATCCCATGTACCAAACACAGACCAGTCACTGTTCATGTTTGTTACCTTTTCAATTCTTTCATATTTAAGCTGTTATTCTTATTGCCTCTCCATCACACAGTCTCCACTTTCACTAGAGTACTTCACTTGTCACTTCTCTCTGAACACATACATGCACCATCCCACAACAGTCTTCTAGGTTAATATTCAGGCAGCTCCATTTATCTACCATTATAATGCATCATCATGGAAACAATTCCTAGCTGAAACTGTTCAACCCAATATTATGTCTGAATTAAAAAAAAATAAAAATAAAAAGACTATAAATGCTACAACAACCTTTATAAAAAAATCAAATATTTTCCACATAATAAAAATTACTTGTCAATTATACTGTACAGATCATAAGAATAAATGCAAGAAAAACAAAAAAATGTGCTTCTTTACAATATTCTGAAACTACAGCACTTATAGGATTTATTCTGTCAGAGAAACTTGCTTCTTAATGCATTCAGGATTAACACAAACAATTCAGAAACTATGTATTATGAGTAGTCTGAAGTCGCTGGAATAGAAGCACTATTCATAGACGGAGCAAGAATAGCCTGAAAGTTCTGCATAAGTATATTTCTATCTTAATATGTGTGAAGGCACTTCATGTGAATTCCTCTAAGTGGAAGAACAAGTACAATTAAGAAAAATAACAGAGCACTCCTCCATAATATCAGCTAAGTTTCAGTTCACATAAAACCTTCAACAACTCACTCTGACAACAAAAATTAATACACCTTAACAGGCAAAACTAACATTCTCTTGCAATGTTGCAGAAGTGAATAAAAAGGTAAAATCTGTATTAAATACAAAAATACATTCACTGTACAACCCTATGTCTGTGCAAGACATCCTTCAACCCTCTCAAACACACGGATATAAAAGTATGCGCATAGTATATACAAATACACATGGAAACAAGTGCATAGTAGCAGGAGACAACAGTCTGCTCAGACAGAACATCCTAAGGAAAGTAATGTGGTTCTTCTGAAAGACCACACAGAACATATACACCCAAACAAACCTGAAACAGTATGTGAAAAAAGTATTTCTTGGAAGTGGGATAAAGAAGGTTCAATACAAATCACAAGCTACAAGTGTTGTAAAAGTCACTAGCACTTGGATACCATCTTTAAGCACACAATCAAAGTCACATCAGAGCTCACATACTGATACTAACATATCCTTAATTCACTGCACATGCTTTGGCTTGAAAACCTCTGTTAAATAAAACAATCTGATTTTAACAATATAAACAAAGCTACAAAAACTGAGTACATATGTAAATACTTCTATCCAACCAAAATGCAGCTTAGTGTCCATAGTACCTGCAAAAAGCCATTTAAAGTTAATACTTTACATTAGGGGATGAAACTAAAGCAGGTTTGCTTCAGGTGAACATGCATAGGAGCCAGTGTGATTTAACTCAAAACACTCTGGACCAAATACATAAATCAAACGCAAAATCATCATATACAGTCAAAAAAAGCAGATACCAAGTTATGCATTATTTCTGTAAATGTACACAATGTACACCAATAAAATCAGAGGTTTGACAACAATAAACCGGCACAGGATGGTAGAAATGCATTAAAATGCATTTTACACTGAATACTTTTTATTATTATTAACAATAGCAATGCATCTTTAAAGTGAGAAACCACAGGGTATATACAGTGCCACAAAAACGGTTAGAATTATTAGAACATAGTGATTAATAAATGAGAAGTCCGCAAAAGATTATCTCAATACATTTATAATTCATGCTGCGTGTAACAAACTACAGAAGTAATCTAGCCTCAGCCAATCAGAAAACATTTGACAGTTTAATCAGAGTTAAAGTAAAGGGATGTTTAATGAAACGGTTCTTTTAATTTGTGAAGTCATAATGCTAAAATGTGTTTCTCAAACTGCAAAATGTGGTTTAGTTAAACATTTTTAAACTGCACATTACACAGTGGAATGATTAATTCAGGTCTAGTCAGTGCATTGCTTACCACACACCAATTAATCTTTATCAGGTGTTACTTTTACATTTTCTGTACATCAGTAGCATCCAATAAACTTAAATAGACAGTAAATAAGCTATTTCTGTGGGTCATTAAACACATCCGCTACGCCTCAGTCCTTAAAGACACACACACAGCGACAAGTTGCTACTTCCCTATACTTCAACTCAATGGATGTTAACATGTAGCCTGGTACCACGCCGTTACACCACAAAACATACAAAAAGGCACTACCTATTTAGCAATAACAACAAGCTACAGTGGTGCAGCAATAACTGTATGCCGTTTCATTTACTAAACACTCCAAAGTTAAATCTGATAAGTTATGTCACAACCAAGATGCCAACATATGTGAATAGTAATTTTCACGAAAGAAACATGATGCTGATAATGTGCCAAAATAGTGAAAATGAAGTGCACTACCATTCAGCGGGCCAAAGCCTAACTGCTACACTACTGTTATCATAGACACCTTACACTATGTATTTTAATTTGGGAGTATATGCATCAATTTATACAGCAACTTTAAATATTTATGTACACTTCCCATTATGGCTGAGTCGGGCTCTCAGACAAAACAGAAACGCCTGTTTACATCACTTCCACAAAAGACTATAAACTGTTAAATGTTTTTGAATGTAGACAAGTAAATAGTTTGAAACACTACTCGGATTATCATACAAACATATATTAAACCACAGCTGCAGAGGACAACTAGGCGCACACAACAAAAACGCTATTTTCTTTTTCTCTTCGTACGGCAACATACCTGCTGGTACCCAGGAAATGTAATGGCCACTCATCATATCGCTTATACAACCACTGTAATCAACATTTCAAAAATAAAGTAGCTACTAAACCCGGAATTATTTCTATGCAACTTCAGCATAATCAACGAAGGCTCATTCCAGACATATACTAGGCCAGTACTACACCCCCTCCCTCTCTTTGGATATTTACCTAACCGCTGTGTTTCTTCCCAGGTCTGCAAACATCTCTGCTATACCCAGCTTCAGTTGGGCAGTTCAAATTCAGCAGTAAAGCAAACAATCCGTGACAACATCCGTCGGCCCAAAGCGCCCCCTGCCGCTTGGCGCCCTGAGGCAATTGCCTCACTTCGCCTCTCGTAGTTACGCCACTGTCTCTGTGTGGGGAGTACTGCTGAAGTTCAAGGGGCAAACTTGTCTGACATGTTGGCCATCCTTAGTTAATAATGTTACGCAGCCTTTGAAAAATTGGGTCTTTAGCAGAATGGTTTCTTAGCTCATCAAGCTGTGATGATGAAATTAATTTGACTTCCATAACTTCAAAATCTGCTGTCTTATTTTCATACTGCTCAGACATCTTTCTGGGTGCTCAAGACGAAGCATTTGTGAGATATATGTCTTCACCTTTGTTGTAAACAATACTGAAATTGTATGTTTGCAATTTTAACATCATATGTTGCAATCTTGCTGGAGCGGTATGCATTGGTTTGTTCAAAATCGTTACTAATGGCTGATGATCTGTTTCGATCTGAATTGGTCTTTTGTATATATAGTCACTGAATTTGGAACATGTAAACGCAACTGAAAGAAGCTCTATTTCTATTTGTGCAAAGTGCATTTCTCTTGGAATCAAAGTACAAGATGCACATGCAACTGGGAGTGCGTTCTTGAACAGGTTTATGAGCATCATAGTATCTCAGTGTAGACGGACTGGAAATTCTCTGTTTCAAAGTATCAAATGCTTCTTGATGCTGCTCATACCAAGACCAGTTTATATCTTTGCGTGTTAACAAATGTAATGCTGCAGAAATCTCACTAAGGTTAGGAATGAACTTTCCCAAATAATACCCAGGAAATGCTGTAAAGATGTAACATTCTCTGGAACTGGCATTTCATTGATTACTGTTACCTTTGATGGATCAGGTTGAAAGCCTGAACTTGCGAACTTGTGACTGATGTATACAACTTCTTTCAGTTTGAACTGACATTTCAAAGGATTTAGCTTGAGGTTGACCTCACATGCATGATCTAGAACTTTCCTGAGGTTTCTGTTATGTTGTTCTTCTCCATTGCCTCCAGCGATAATGTCATCAACTATAATGGCACAAGGATATCCAGTAAATATTTGTTCCATGGCATGTTGGAATACTTCACTGGCAGAACTAATCACAAATGGCATCTTCAAAAATCTATATTTCCCAAAGGGTGTACTAAAAGTGATTAAAAAAATGATTTGTTTTCCAATGAAAGTTACCAAAAGGAGTTCTTAGCATCTAGAACTGAGAAAACATTGGAATTCAGCATTAATGCTGCTACCTCCTCTACTGTATGCATTGGGTGATGAGGATGTTTAAGAGCTTTAAGTCATAAGGATCAATACATATTTGAATATCATCTGCACGCTTCTTATGGGCTACTACCATAGACAATACCCATTCAGCTGGTTCCAACACAGGAGGGGGAACACCAGAATTCACCATTCTGTCTAATTCTGCTTTAATTTTAGTCCTCATTGCTACTGAAATATTATGTGCTTGTCGAACAACTGGGCTTACCTCATGGTTCCACTTCATGGAATATGTAACCGGAAGCTTACATGTTTATCTGTGAAGCGATCAGCATACTCTTTGAAAATATGTTGTGAAAAACTACCATTTTCATTTGTATTTAAATGATGAACTTCTTTACTGAGCTAAATCAAACCCATACTTAGGCTGTCTTCGAGGCCTAGTAATGACTGTACATCTCTGCAAACCACATAGAATTTGCAAATCATAGCTATTGCCTGCAAAATGGCAAGAAAAGACTGCAGTGCTATCAGTCTTAATTTCTTCACCACCATAAGTAATTAATTTTCTACATTTCGTTGAGCAAAAATGCTCTCCAACTTTTGCTTTTGCATAAACTTTACTGACATGAAATTGCATTTGGATCCAGCATCCACTTTGAGCTCTGTTGGTTCCCCATTAATTTGTATAGTACAAAATATTTCACTCTTTGCTGATATGCATAAATTTACTGTGTTAACTGTTACACCAACCACAGAAAGGGTCTATATAATAACACTGAAGCTTCAAGTATTCGAATACGTAAAGCTCAACACGTAAAAAGCGAAAGCTCAAAACTGCAAATGGCCACTTCCACACAGGGAAAGAAATCACTTGGCTGCAAAACAAAAAAACAAACTTTCAAACCTGAATCAAGTGGGGGGCTTCCCACACCCCCCTAAATAAATATACCAACTCTGAGATCGCTCTACATCCCAGAAAATGGCAAATTCCGCATAATGGCCAAGCAAATTTTTTCCCTGTTAAAAAATTCACTGAAGTGGCTGTTCGTGATTTTTAGCTTTCGTTATTTACATGTTGAGCTTTAGGTATTCAAATACCTGAAGCTTCGATGTTATAATATAGACCTCACAGAAATACTATCAGCACACAGTCTTGATTTGATTCACTGCTTGCTTCGGATAAATCTTACTTTAAGCCAGTGCTGATTTGCAAAACGTCTTGAAATTATTTAACTTTTTGCATTTGTGACACTGCTGACCGTAAACTAAACACTTTTCTCATTTGGATTCATGATTGCCTCCACAATTGCAACAATTAACAATGGCAGTTTCAAATTTTTGTTATACACTGTCGACATTTGCAGTAGCAAGCATATTCATATGTTTTTCTGTGAGCTGATGTACCTGGCAAACTTCAGCAGCTTTGCTCAGTGTTAATTCGCTATCACGCAGTAGAATGTTCCTCACTGTATCCTTATTTATACAACATACAATGTGGTCTTTTATTAAATCATCTTGCAAATCCCCTAATTTACATGTTTTTGTTTTATTTCGTAAATCGGTAACATATGCGTTGATAGTTTCACCAGGCTTTTGATTCCTTGTGTTAAATGTATGCCTTTCCATTGCTATATTTGTCTGAGGGTTACACAGTTCCCTGAATTTATGTTTTATACAGTCTAGATCTTCTCATATTTCTGCTTGGGCAATATTTGGTAGTTTTCTTCCTCTGTCACATAAACATAGAACATTCTTGGTCAATGGCCTCTGACCCAGCTAAATTGAGAATTATAAATGCTTGGGTACGTGACTCTTTATCAGAGTGCAGCTGCTATGAAATATCATATTCTTGTTCAAATATACACCAGTTCTCTTCAACATTGCTATCAAACACTGAAGGTTCAGGTCTGTGAAATCCATCTGACATGCCATTAAAGTAAATGTGAACACCTTATACACTTTTCTGTTTACGATATTAATTTGTTATACCATAAAAGTAAATGCAAGTACCTGTAGCACTTTAGACATTCGTTGCACTATGCAGAGGATAATGCAACTTACGGCATGCATTCATTGAGTCTGAAGAGATTTGCACAACTTTGGAAATTTTGTTGCACATTGAAAAGACTGAAATGGCTTCTAACACTTTGTTACACTTTGTGAGACTTAAACGACCTCAAATGCAGCTTCTGACATCATGTTGACTGACGAGTGGAGACATGATGGCAGTTTAACAGATGGTTTATTGTACACCTGACATAGCCGCTTCTGCATGCACATTCTACATCTTACTTGTAACACATGCTCAGTATAGTTAGCTTAATCCTGCTCCCCAACTTGGAAACTTCCTTCAACTACAGTGGCTGATAAGGTACAGACAACAAAGCATAGCACACTGTTCTACAGATGTCACAAACCCTTTGTCTTCAAAGGCATTGGAATACAAATGAGCTGTAATATCTTTTATTGGACTAACATACGTTTTGCAATTACTCAAGCTTTTCTGCTGGGGTGAGACCTTTACTGGGAGTTAAGTTACTGATAGTAGCTACATTGCTTAAATATCAGCCTGCGCCTGGAAAGAGAAGCACATCTTTATTTCCAGTTGGCTAACAACTTGTGTGGAAAAAATGTGCAGCTCAGATTTTTCATACGATTACCCCTCAGAGACAGACACTGTGTGTGTGTGTGTGTGTGTGTGTGTGTGTGTGTGTGTGTGTGTGTGTGTGTGTGTGTGTGTGTGTGTGTGTGTGTGTGTGTCTGTGTGTGTGTGTGTTGCATGTTTGTGCATGCGCGTGTGTGACTGTGTGAGTGTGAAAGTGAAAATGTACAAGACCAAATCATGCCCTGTTGTAAAAATCAAAGTTGATATGTTACATTAAAATCCTTGTTCATTTAACAGTGAAGATAATGCTCAGAGACTGCACTGACATTTAATTAATTTTAATTAAATTTAGGTAAATTTAATTAGGCAATAAATCACAATAAAATAGATTTGTAGGGAGATTCATTAAATCAAGAAAAGAAAAACAAGAAGTTATTATTTTAATTTGCTAGTTTGTCACAACAAGCAATTTTTGTGCGATAGATATTCTGGTTAAGAAAATATGAATTTTCAATAATGCTAGACTCGTGATGAGCAGAAATGCAGACACTGCCAATACAATAAGATATAGGGCATATATATGGAATGTGGATGCACTTAATCTATGATATAGGCCATGATTTAGCTAACTGAGGAAAAAAAAGAAAAAAGAGAGAAAAGAAAATGTGTTATATTCGTCTAAGGTTCAGACAAATATCTATCAGGCACAAAAGCACTAGACACAGATTTGCAATATTATTAAAACCATCTGAACATTATGGCCTTACTGCCAACTTTATGGTTACTACTTTTCTGATTAGAATGTTGTCTTATGTGAAAATAACTACTCTTCTGTCATGAATAAAACACATGATAAAATATAGACCCAGTACCCCAGTAATCTTAATAGCTACTGCTAAAATTCTGAGACAGTCAGCAGTTTGGATTTGTGTCTACAGTTAGCTGCTCAAAGGAAAAAGTTCTTAAGTGCTATAGTGTCATACAAAGCCAATAGCCAGGTTCAAACCACTGGCTGTCAGACTAAACAACTTTTTTCTTCTTATGTAATGTAGCCAAGGCATTTCTTGCTTTGATTACAATTTTATTAGCTGATAAATAACAATATTTAACACAACTGTAAATAGAAATTATATTTTTTTGCAACCAATTTCCAAATAAAATCACAAATAAGCATAGTCTATTTAAATAAAAACATTATTTACATTAGATGCACAAAATTGTCACAGTTATATATAGTTCACTGGTTGACTAAAATACTAGTTTCAGAAAGTAAATATTATAAGATTGTTTAGGATGTAAATCAGTTGAACCCAAAGTCTCTATTAGTTGTACTTTATCTTTGTCTTTTTTTTTGTTTTTTTTTTATCTGAAGCTCTTTCATACTTACTCCCTTTAATAAATTCAGAACGTCAGCAAACTGGGAGAGACAAAACGTTTTCCAATGTCTGCTGGTAGTAATTGATCCATAAAATGTACTAGTGATCCTTATTCAAAATATAAGGTAAAGGGCTTTAAACAACAATATACTTCTTGTAAGAGAGAATCTATCTGATCATAATGCTTGTAAGACAAAATTAACCTTTTCCCAGTGGTCAAACAACCCCAAACATTCATTCCAGTTAGCATGGAACTCATATTACATCTCCAACAACCTATCTTATTATCTTTATATATTTTTACTAAATGTGTGGAGTAAAAAAAAACTCTATAAATGCATTTCTATGTAAATACTTTCCAAAACTGAAGCACACTGAAGTACTTCCCACAGGTTTTTAACATAAGTATTTTGTTACTTTCAGTTATACAATTTTATTTACCTTGTAATAAAAATCCATAAACTTTCATTTATTCTCTCCTTATATTCTAACAGTGTGCTATATAAATGAGATACAATGCATGAATATAATTTTTATTATATACTATTTCATAGAAAGAAACAAATAGTTTGGGAACATTCACAGAATTTACTTGCAATACTTTACAAAATAAGTATCATGTATGCATTCTAATTATTAATATCAATAACCTGTCCTTGGTATCGAAACAAAACTGAGACTGTGTGCTAACTGAGAATTTTAAAGCATCATTCTGAAAACAATTATGTCAGTCTATGAAGCCATTTCCTCCCCAATGATTCATCTTTAGAAGATTTGAGTTTATTGCTAAACATTTCAAAACAGAGAAGAGGGACAAATGAAGTAAACCAATTTTTAATATCCATATGCTTCAAAACCATTTTTTAAAGAAGTTATTAACATAAGATGAGTTTATAACTAAATATAAATTGCATTGCGTACAGTTGCATACCAGTGACTACAAATTATTCTTCATAATCCCCCTTAAAAATTGGGGAAATTGCCATTTTGTTAAAGATGAATAAGGGCTAACGCAAATCCTTGAAATTTAAGTCACAGTGCCCACATATTCATTGAATTATGACATTTATACACGTTGCTTTAGTATATGTTTCTATGTCTGGTAAGTTCATACCACCTCTGTTCAAGACTCTAATGTGTTGTTTATATGCAATTCTAGGTTTTCTGGGATACCACAAAAACCTTATGTTCTATTAAGTTAACTTAATTGTGACTTAGTAGGAGGGAAGGTCATGGTTTGAATTACATATAAAAACTGAGGTAAAAAAATTGGTTAGTTAGTATTATTTTAATATTATCTTATGTTTGTCTTTTGGGTGTGAAACCTGTTTGGTCCTTATTTATAAGGGGGGGTATACAAGTTTTTTTTTTTTTATCCCGTTCAAAATAACTGACATTAATGTTATGTAGAGAGTATTTAATAGTGAAATTGGCATATATCCTACACAATCCATTGGGTCTTTATTTGAATTCAGGATTGGAGTAACAAAAACATATTTCCAAAAAGGAGGAGTTCTTCACCTCAATTGGATACCAGTAGAATTTCTTTAAAACATTGGAAACTTTTAAGGAAGGATCTTAAATATTTCTAGTAAGATTCCATCAAAACCTGGGAACTTTGTTATTCTTAATAGTTTTTAATTTCTTACTGATTTCATCCAAGGATATTACTTTTGTTAATTTTTCTATGTCTGGGTTAGGAAAATTTACATCAACTAGAATTTTTATGAGAGTTTTGTAATATGCAATGTTTATGCTTTCTACATTGCTGTTTGTGTTTAATTTATTTAAGTAATGCTTAATTTATTCAATGTCCATTTTGATTGTATTATTTCTTGAACTGTTAACTACCTCAGATATGATTAAGCACTGATACGATTTCAGATTTTTTCATCAAATTATGCAAGCCTCGTGGAGAAGTTGCATACATGAATAATTTCATTTTTTGAGTTGTACTGCTGTCTTATGAGAAAGGAGTCTATATTATGTCCACAAAAAATGAATTCACTGAACTGCATCTACATCGAAAATGCAGTTCAGCAAATTTGCTCTTGTGGGGGGCTGTGCCCCCCACACTCCCCACTAATTATATATACCAACTCCGAGATCACACTACAGTGAGGAAAGGGCATATTTTTCAATCCTCACTGTACCCACAATTTCACTACTTATCAATTCATTTAACTGCATTTTTGATGTAGATGCAGTTCAGCAAATCCATTTTTCGTGGACATAATATAGACCCGAGAAAGGATGTGTGATATTTCAAGTTCAAGCATTAAGTTTGAGCTACTAAGGCTTTATTTCCTTTTTGACATTCTGTTTCAGCTACATGTTGTTTAACTTTTAAATCATTTATTTCCTTATCTCACTAGTTCAATTTCAGTTTTTTTTATTTCCTTATCTCACTAGTGCAATTATAGGTTCATACGTTCATAGGTTGGTACTAGGCTATCGGCCCTAGGGCCTATACAAGCCTAGCTATAAGAATTCCCTGGCTATTTCTTCCCACACTATTTACTTCCCTGGACCCCTGTCCAGCAGGGCGACAGACTTATATATATATATATATATATATATATATATATATATATATATATATATATATATATATATTATATATATTTATATTGTGTGTGTGTGTGTGTGTGTGTGTGTGTGTGTGTGTGTGTGTGTGTGTGTGTGTGTGTGTGTGTGTGTGTGTGTGTGTGTGTGTGTGTGTGTGCACATGTGCGTGTCTATGTGTACTTCAAAATAGTGAAGTATACAAATATTGAATGACTAAATATCAACACCTAAAGACTGAAAACGAAAGTCAAAAAACAAAAACACTGAAGTTTTTTGTGAGATGCAGCCCTCATACCCCTGCTAATTATATTAATGATGTGGGTTTGTTGTTTCAAAATTCATTGTTGTGAACATCGAATTTTCTGTGAGGGATCCATATAGACAGATAGATATAGATATAAATATAGATATAGATATAGATATAGCTATAAGCCCTACAACATATCAGCATGAGATATATGAGACATATCAGTAATGTATATGCAAACATTTCTAAACCAAATATCTAGAATACATAATTTGAACATTACTTTTACTGTAACGTTAACTGTTTTATAACTTAATATGGTATTAATATAGATCTGCATAAATGTCAGTAATTGTCCTTAGGAAGAGACTTCCGTTGACAACATAAAGCCTAATACAATTAAAACATGAAATGTAATAGCAAAGACACTTGAAGCTTATGAAAGTTCCTTATAATTAATTCCCATAAAAGAAGAAAGATTAAAAGATAAAACTAATATAGTCAAAATATATTAAACACATTTAAAAGTTGTTCTTGTCATATTTTAAAAATTCTTGTTAAACAAAAAGAAAATATTTAGTCACTATTATTAACAAATAATCACATACGATTGTGAAAGCTCAGAGTTTAATCTTGTGTGCTACTTAAGTTATTGGTAATAACATTTTTTATATTGTGTTGATGCAATAGGTTGAATCTTTCAATTTTTTCTGATTCCAAAAATGGCAATAAAAGAAACATTGACTGAGTGCTGAGATACCTTAAAATATTCAACTTTCTATTTATTTATATACATTATTTAATCATTAAACCCAGTATCTTTCACTATCTGGCCATCAGTTCATATATATTACTCAAACCCTTTGTTTGATGAGTATTATATGATCTGTAACTACTTGTTTTCCATCCTGTCTCTAGTTACTCATTAAGTAATAAAGTCCTGTGACATTTCTAAGAGCTCAGCCAGATATGGAACCTCAGGGTTAGCCACCCAGTGGTGTGAGCAATTGCTCTAGTTGATGGTCACTATTGATGGGACACCCCAACCCCATGTACAAAATGGAAAAAAGAAAGTTTATTCTGATGCCAGTGACAATGTAACAGTCAAAAGGTTTAGCCACCATATTACAGAACCTGTAACCCATACAGGTTATTTTATCTGTACCCATTTGGCTTTACTTGTAGCACATACAAATGTCTTAAATATAAGTGAATTCAATATAATTTGAAGACTGCATGAGGACATGGAACTTAGTGGATATTTGACATTTTTTTCTTGTTACTGATTACCATACAAGTTAATCTGACAGTATATATTGTGTGATACCTAATTTAAGCTTATACCTTATATAGTTTTCAAATATTACTGAACACTAAATGTGTTAGCTTACAGGCAAATCTATAGCCATATAATCCTCTGTCCAGAGTTTAATATTTTACTGATATTTCTACAAAATGCATTTGTGTATGGTATTACTGCAACCGATGTTGGTGGTAATGAATCTGTCTACATAGCACAGTTAATGTTTGGGATATGCCACATATTGTGAGATTTTATTAGATAGCAACTGTTGAGTTTAAATGTAGCTTGTATCACAGTCTTGTAATGTGCAGTACATTACTCTGAAACAATGGCAATGATTCTGAGCAAAAGTACTTAGTTTAAAGGACACTTTAATAGATGAGAGAACTTTGTTGAGTCCCTGGTAGAATATGTGCCCACATTATAAATTATAAGTTATCTGTAAAATGTTAGTAAGTCACTGGTCTGTGTGTGCATTGTTGTAGAAATTCCACTTATAGATTTGCATATTGTGGAGATATTCTGCTCCCCATTGCATTTCCCACATACCTCTCAACTGATTAGATTTTCATAAAGTTCCAGATTTTTGTCCCATATTTTTAACTATTCCTCATAAAATTTGTAGTTTTCTGGCAAATCACTGAGGATTTAAGTTATTAAATAATGGCATGCATTTGAGCTTCAGACTTTGTATCCTTCAGAAAATTTATACTAACACAAATCCTATCATTCAAGCAAATGAAGTTTTAAAAGAGCAGTATTTAATCCCGTCCATATTTGGACCTTTCTTCCCCCATTATTTTAGGATTTGACAAGATTCCTTGCATTAAGAAGTTCAAAGGTATGCTCAAAATGGGAAATGCATGTAGGTCTCATACTACACGAATAAAGTGGATGAGGAAGCCGTGTCATTTAATATCTATCACAAGGCCATCCGATAGTCATACATTATGGCAGTAGCTGGCTTGGGTGTCCTTGTTAGACCCTGCATATTATGGCAGTAGCTGGCTCAGGTGTCTTCATTAAACCCTGCGTATTATGGCAGTAGCTGGCTCAGGTGTCTTCATTAAACCCTGCGTATTATGGCAGTAGCTGGCTCAGGTGTCTTCATTAGATCTTGCATATAAATAATCCATGAACCTTGTTGTCACTGCTTCACCACTCAGTTATAAACCATGCTTGAGATATACGAATAAGGAAGGGGAAGAAGTCATTTGAGGCAGTCAGCTGGATTCAATCCTTACCTGCACAAAGTGAGTGGTAAAACCTTAACAATTATTCATTACTTTACTTAGTTTTGTTAAGAATTTATCCAGAGCCTCCCCAGTAGATTCAAGTAATGACGTTTTTTTGCTCCCAAGCTTAACTTTATATGCTGTTTCTCTGGTTTATTGCTAACTGCGGTGGTGGTGCTGCGGTAGCATTGTCGCCTCACAGTAAGACGTTGTCCTGTTCGATTCTCAGCTAGAGCATCTTCTGTGTGTAGACATACGTGAATGGGCGTACCTTCGTTGAAGGTTGTGCGTCAGGGCTGGCAACTCGGCATGTAAAAATCTACTGCCAATCATTAGCGGACTGGAGTTCCACTGTGGCGACTCCTAACCGGGAAAAGCCGAAAGAAAGACCCATAGCCATGTCCTATGTGAGATGGCTTGACTAACTTGGTAATTTGCTGCCTTGTACTGCCTAAGAGCATTATTAGTTCTAAACCTACTTGTAAAACATACCTGCTAACTTTCTCTATGCCATTCTCTAGTTGGTGGATATGTGAGCCAATTTTCACTTAGAGTGGGTTCTTAGCCCATATGCACAAATTATAAAGTTCTAGTTTAAAGAATTCTCACTAGGGCCATATGGGGAAGCTGTCTAAAGGTGTAGCTGTATAAAAGAGTCAGTGTCTTTCCTTCTTCCTGCTGGTTTGAGACAATTAGCTGGCAAGGCCTCCATGATGTATTCTAAACATCAGTGTCTGTCTCTGAGAATTTACAAGTAACAGCTTTATGTCTGTAAAAAGGTTTTGAAATTCTGTTTGTTTCATGCTGTACCAAGTTATGGGAGACCAGCCAATAATCCTGCTAAACTTTTGCTAGTCTGGGGTGGTTAAAGTAAAATGATGGTCTTCTGGGAGGAATACCTACCATATGTCATTTAGATTTAGTTCAGCTATGTATGTATTCAACATATTTTGTTCATGCACATCTCTCAGGTGCTAGATATTATCTATCCCGGATCAAATTCAGTACTGTGCTGAAGTCGCCATTGAGATTAAGGAGACAGCTTATTTGCTATGCATTTCTAATCAATCAAAAAAGTACTTGAAGACTTGTAGTGAGTCCCATATATACCTGGGGTTTCAAAGTGTGCATTAACATTATTCCTGTTACTCCATATTTTGAATACAGTGATTTCCAGTCTAGAGAGGCCTTTATAAATTACAACACCTGCTAACAGATTTTACTAAAGCTGTGAAATTACCTTATACTTCTGCATGAGTGCACTTAAATACACACACACACACACACACACACACACACACACACACACACACACACACACACACGCACACACGCACACACAATACAGACAGACACACACACACACACACACACACACACACACACACACACACACACACACACTCACACACTCAAAATCCAACTGGGAAGATGCCCATTTTCATATGAAGCCTGGGAAGAAAAGCTCCAAAGTATTACAAAAGTATTTTAAGAACAATAATTTTACAGTCTTTAAAAAATAATACAAAACATTTACAGTTTAAATAATTATACCATATTAGGCATAATATGAAAACATCGGTTGCGAATAGATATAACTTATATGACAATGATGTAATATTTGGAGACATTTTAGACAGTTTATATAAAACTAAAGGCTAGTTACTATTACTGAAAACTGGAACTGCAATATGAAGTGAGAGAAAAAACAAGGTTAATGGCATATTTAAAATATTTTATCCTTGACATACAACATCTTATCAATGCTTCATCTTTTCTTCTGTCCCTCTGTATGTTGTCTTCCCACTCTTCAGTACAATTGCATATGGCCTGCCTTCTGTAACAAGAGGTGTGCCCTTCAGTTCATTCTGTTCATTACAAAAACCAGCACCAAATCCTTTTAATGCACTGTTTGAATCACTTAGGTCACACTCTTAAAGTCAGCTACCTCACTGATGACGGGTGTCTCTCCTTCCTCTTATTCTTACTAAATCTTGCTCCAGTAGCCCAACTGTAAACCTTCCTTGGCATCATCAACACCTACAAACACCCGAATATCCTTATGTGCAAAAAATATATTTTTTCCACTGCTTCACTCCAAACAAGTGCCTCATACTCCTCTGGTTCTTCTTCAATTAACATTTAATAAGCATAGCGCTATGCAGACTGATTGTCTGCACCTCTGCTATTTGCACACTAGCACTCTACTCCATTTCTTCAGACAGTGCAGCTCTGCATGTCTTGGTGCAGTTGCCATCCTCTGATATTGCTCTGAGCACAAGTAGCAGCCTACTGGTGAAACCTCATGCTCAGAAACAGTACAGGAATTTCCCTGATGTCCTAAACAAGCTTCCTTTAATCATTAGGACTATCACCTCAGCTCTCTACTGGTCTAGTGAAACTCTCTGATCCAACAAGCAAATATAAATAAATGACTTTTTCTTCATTTTTCAAATGTCCAAGATGGTTGCTCAGTGAAGAACACTAAGTTTCTGCTCTCCCAGTGTGAAATATAAACAGAAATAAGAGCTAGTAATTCTGACAGCATAAGTAAAATTCAGTTACTGGCTAATTAGTACACAGCCTGCATGCCAGAAAAGAAGAATTTTAGAGAACCTCAAATAAAATCTACTAGAAAAGGTGAGGAGAAAACACTGACTGGGAATAATTCAGCAGCTGCTCAGCAAAAAGCAGTTCAAGCTCCTGCTTTGGTACAAGAAATGTCTTCCAGTAATTTAAAGGAAAAAAATCAAATGAACTCAGAGCTGATTAAAATAAATGAAACACTAATGGAGTATATCAACTCAAATAGCAAAAGGCTGGAAAAATAGAAAAAGCTTTCGCTAGTTATTCAGATTAACTGATAAGACTGCAGAAATCAGAGGATGAAATGAAGAAAAGGCTGGCTGAGTATGAGACTTTTCAAGAAGAGATGTTTCAAAAAATGGTAGCATTAGAAGACAATGAGCAGATAAAACCTGAGATTGTATGCTATACCGTATTAATTTTCTGAAAGCACAAATAAGCAACTGGACTGGTATTCCACAGCAGTATTTGTTAAGTAAAAACACATAGCAATTGTATGTGCCAAACCTGGCCATAGGAAAACAGCTGAGACCTGTAATAGTAAAGATGCAGACATATTTTGTCAGAAGGGAAAAGTATTATAAACTGAAGACAGTATAGTGTTTGTGTAAAATGATTATTCACTGTACAACAAGCATAAGAGAGACAACTTTATAATGTTTGGATGGACACTAAAAGAAAAGGGGAAAAAGTAAGTGTAAGTAAAACAGTTTTTATTCTTAACAGTATGCATACATTTCATGACATAAACTACATGCTATATAGTAAAGTAAATTTATGTAGTATGTAGTTAGAGGTATCTTAAATGTGGGGGTGAGGGTGAGACTTTTCAGTAATTGTTGTATGTGATAAAGATACTAAAGTAAACACACACTTTTCTTTTTTAGTTTTAAGAACTCTAGACATTGCAATGTAAAAAGAAAAGAAAGGGTAGGCAAAAGCATGTTTAAGACAATATGCTATAATCTTAGTCTGTTGGGGTGGTGGATGGGGTGTAAAAGTGCACTGATTATATTATATGTAGGGTTGAGATGTTTTCTCTTATTTTTGCAAAGATGACTATCTGGATTGATGACCTTGGCTTAATATAAAAACAAATATTTTATTTAAATAAGTAGTCTTGAAGAAGAAGACAAAATGATGAATCCAATGAGAAAGACTAAGTTTCCTGCATATAGAATGATATTAACGTGTGTTTTTTACTTTAGCAAATAAATGTTCAGTGGGAGTTAAGTCTGCACCTGAAGGCAGTTGTACTTTCTGTTCTTTTGTTTCCATGGAGATGATCAGTATGCAGATGCAAGCAATTAATCTTAAGAGTTCTGACCATCATTTCTGAGGGAAATGCAAAATTTACAGGTACAAGGATAAGCAGTTCAGAAAAAATTAAGTGAAATTATTGCAAATGAATAAGAGATAGCAGCTTCCCTAGCAGTGTTTATACTTCAATGCATTTAATAGAAAAGTGTATAATTTAGTTTTATTTAAAGATAGCACTTTTTTTCTTAAGGCTAAACGTTAATCCTTCATGAAAGTATACAAGCTGTTTTCCAGATCTGGAAGGGGAACAGAGATAAGAAACGAACAGACAGTGATCGGTGTAAGTGGTGACACAAGCTTTAACATGCACTTTAGCATGAGTAACCATCAGTTTAGGTTAGGTAATGCCTATGGATGCAGTCAATTTGGGGCAAGTGTTCCTGTCAGGAGGATTAAACTTAAATTTTTGAAGATGTACATAGTTTTGTGTTTGCTCTAAGCTAATAGGTTATGTGGTGTTGTGGAAAGGTTTGTTTGAGGTTTTCATTAAAACAAAAAGTACTGGAAAATGTGACATAGATTTAAATGGAGATGGCAAGAAACAAGAACAAGGACAATTAATAAAACAACATGAACCACTCCAACAGATAGTAAAATAAAACCCACAGTGGGATCTTAAAATGGCTTTTATTTGAATATTAGGTCTGATGAAGTCTTAGAATTACAAGACAAAATCTCTCACTTTTAACTTAATGTTTTTGTAAAATTTATTATTTTTATGTATTGACATTTGTTGACCGGGTTTGTCCAACTGGGATTTTGTCCCATTTTCAGTGGAGACCCGAGGAGAAAAGCTCCAGATAGTACAATAAAAAAACACTACATTAGTATACAAGCACAGCAAACAATAGAAATAAAACTAGTCATTACAGTAGTAAAACAATAAACAAAACAACATTAACAATAGTTAAATGACAGCACAAGGTTTTTTTTTTTTTTTTTTTTTTTTGATGCTATGTAACTGTACTAGTGGGGATAGAGTTCAGAAGTATGACAAGGATAGATGGAGTGATTCCAATGTGGGGGGAGGAGAGAATTATGTAGGGTCATAGCAGGGGCAAATTCTGGAATTGAGTAAATGAGTCTTTAGTTTTCTTTTAAATAGTGGGGTGTGAGAGATTGAGCAAATATCAAGGGGTAGTTTGTTCCAGGCTTGGGACACAGAGTGTTTGTAGAGTAGCTTACCTACTGACTTATTTGGGTGGTAAATATCAAGCAATTGTTGATTAGAGGTGTGGAGGGGTCGAGATGGGGTGTAGACAGAGACAAGGAGAGATAAGGATGGACAGTAGGATGGTTTAAAGAGCACAGAGTGCAACATGTGAAATTGATAGAGATGTAGTAGTTGTGGGAGTTCTAGCCATTGTAGAGACTTCAAAGCAATACAGTGGTGTGTGTTGTTTGGGGAGTTGGTGAAGAATCTGGCTATTTTGTGGTAGGATTGTTGGAGTTTATTCATGGTAGTTTTTTGGACATTTATGAGAACTGGAGCAGCATAGAGGAGTGAGGGGAGCAGGAGTGCTTGTCCTAGGGTGAGTCTAGCTTCAGGACTGAGATATTTTTTGTTTCGGTATAATAGACCTAATTTCTGATGTGTTTTCTTTATACATTGCTCTATGTGTTGATTGAATTTTAATTCGTCGTTGATAATGACTCCAAGGAGTTTTGTGTGGGTGTCAGGTAGGATAGCTGTGTTATTGCAAGACTTAATGACAAATGAGGATTTATGATGATTAAGAGAGTTGGGTAGGAAGAGTAAGAGTTTGGTTTTAGTAGGATTGAGAATCAGTAAGTTTTCTGAAAGCCATTGTTCAGTGGAAAGTAGAGCGGTTTGAGTTAGGGAGTGTAGGTTGGAGATGTTGTTGGCTGTAGAAATTATTGTGGAGTCATCTGCATATTGTATAAGCGAGGACTGATGGCATGAGGTGAAAAGGTCATTGGTGAAGATGTTGAATAAGAGGGGACCCAAGATGGAACCTTGTGGAACACCAGTAGAGAGAGGTAAGAAAGGAGAAGGGGAAGAGAGCCATTTAACTGATTGTTTGCATTCAGACAGATAGCTAGCAAACCAGTTGAGGGTGGAGGTGGAGAGGTGAAAGTTAGTGAGTTTAGATAGTAGTAGTGGATGAGACACTGTATCAAAAGCTTTGGAGAGGTCAAGAAAGAGACAGGAAGTAAGTTTATTGTTGTCCAGAGATTCTGCAATGGTGTGAGTGAAGGAGAGTAGAGCAGTAGTTGTGCTGTGAGAGGGGCGAAAACCATGTTGGGTAGGGGTGAGTAAGTTTTGATTGAGAAGGTGATCCATAAGTTGAGTGTGGATGCATTTTTCTAGTATCTTAGATAGTGGGGACAGAATGGCAATGGGTCGGTAGTTTGAAGGGTCAGTGGAGTTACCTCCTTTGTGGAGAAGGATAGTGTAGAAGGATTTCCAAAGGGTAGGAACAGTAGATTCTTGCATAGATCTATTTATTAATATTGTTACTGGGTAGGCGATAGAGTCAGCTGCGAGTTTGAGGAAGGTCAGAGGTAATTTGTCAGTGGAGGGGGAGCATGGTTTGAGTTTGAGCAGTAGAGATTTGATGTAGGAAATGGGCACAGGCTTGAAGTAAAAGGGTGAAGTGTTGGGGTGGGTGAGGGGACAGGTACTGAGGGAGAGGTAGGTTGAGAGGGTAGGAGATTTTGCATGGAGGAGATAAAATGTGAATTAAGTAGGGTAGCTGTTTCCTCAGGAGTTGTGTTTGGGTAGGGTGAGGGATTAGAGGGATTACCAGGGTAGAGGATGCTGTTGAGTGTTGTCCAGAATTTACAAGGGTTTGAGTTATATTTGTTCTGGCCTGAGCTATAGAATGACTTCTTGTATATTATTGCCTGTTTTTTAGCAAGATTGCGTAGTTGTTTGTATTTGAGTAGAAGAGGTGTTTGTTTAGATTTGCTCCAGGCTTTCCAGAAACTGTCTCTTTGTTTCATGATGGACTTAGTTTCTTTTGAAAGCCAGGGAGCATGATTGGATTTCACTCGAATCTTCCTAGAGGGAGCTAGGGAGTCCAGAGTATTTAGGAAAATGTTGTTAAAAGTGTTAACAGAATCATTTAGAGGGAGTTGTTTAAGGATGGACCAGTCAATGTTTTGTAGTATAGAGTTAAACTGTGAAGGATTAAATGTAGATAGTTTTCTGCAGTCTTTGAAAAGGTGGTGTTTAAGTGTGTGAGAGTTGTATCTTAGAATGGAGGTAGGGAGATGGTCACTAAGGGAGTCTGATAAGGTTGTGGGCTGGTGGTAGTGATGGGGGTTGTTGGTGAGAATCCAGTCTGTTATAGAGCTCGTGGCTAAGGCTTTGTGGAAGTGAGTTGGGGTGGAAATGAGTTGGTGGAAACCATGAAGGTGAATGCTATGTAAGGGAGAGTCAGTAGATAGTTTTGCCCAGTCTATATTGACGTCACCAAGAATGAGTTTTTCATAGGTATGTTGAGGGTGAACCAGGATAAGATGTTTTCCAGTATGGGTATATTGTTGCCAGGAGGAATATAAATGGAAGCTACAGCTAGTTTTTTGTGTGCGTTCAGATGGATATTTAGGATGAGAAGTTCAGCAGGGTGGAAGCTGGGAATAGATGTGGGGTAAGGTGATAGGTTAAGGGTGTTAGAGTAGAGGATGGCTACGCCACCACCTTTCTTTGAAGGTCTGTCAGAGCGGTAGATGTTATAACCAGGAGGGAGAATTTCACTGTTACATATATGTGGTTTGAGCCATGTTTCAGATAGGGATAGGATGTGAGGGGTTTTGAAAGCAATCCATGAGTGTGGCTCAGTAGTTTTATTAGCTAAGCTTTGAATATTCAGTGAATAGAAGGTTAGGTGTTTACATGGAGGTGAGTTATGAGATAGGGGTTGTGTGTTTGGTAAGTTTTTGGAAGAGACTTCTGAGAAGGGGGTAGATAAGGTAGATGTGGGGGATGGGGAGAGGGGAGGTGTAGACGGGCCCGGGTTTGGGTGGATGTCCCCAGAGGAGAGTAGGTCTTTTGTGAGAAGAGTAATAGATGTGAAAGGTTGATAGTATTTGGGTGGTTTAGGTTTAATCTTATTAGATGGTTTGAGAATGTGTAGTATGTGTCTTTTATATAGAGTTGAGGTAGAAGTGTTAAATAGGTTTGGAGAAATGATGAAGGAAGAAGGAGTAGGAAAGCTGTAGATTGAGTGAGAAGTTGGAGAACAGAGGAATGGATATGTGAGGTGGTAGTGATAGGAGGTAGAAATATAGAGTAGAGTGAGTAGTGTTGCAGATATAAGTAGATGCAGCATGATGAGTATTTCGGATTGGGTGTGAAGAGAGGAAGTTTGGAAAGGAAGTTAGTTTGGACTGGGTGTGGGGAGAGGAAGTTAAGAATGGAATGTGGGAGTGAAGATAAGCAGGAAGTGGAATAGTAGTGGGTGGCTTGGCAGGAAGGGGAGGGATGGTTAAGTATAAAGGACACTATTCTGGGGGTGGGTGGGAATGGGGGTAGGGTAGGGGAGTGAAGTGAGCCTGAGCGTAGCAAGGGCGAACGGAGCGGGGCTGCACCAGCAAGGAAGAACCCAGTAGAAAACAATAAGTGAGAAGAGGTGAGAGGGTGAAAAAAGAGAGTGTAGGGATTTAGCTATAAGCAGATGTAGTGGGCCAGAGATTAGGGTAGCAGGGGGTTAGAAGCACAGTACAACTATAGAAACTTAAGGGAGAGCAAGGTAGGGCAAGGAGAGAGGGGGAGCCTAGGATCTCTAGATGTGTTAGTGAGGACACAAGCAGAATAGAAGGATAAATGGGTATAGGGAAGAGTGATCTGGATAGTGGGGGGATGCTTAACAGTGGAGAGGAGTAGGGCTGATTGGGGGGTAGGAGGACAGAGGGATTAGCAGGTTAGAGTAGGAGAAATGAGGTAGTGGAGAGGGGGCGGTCAGCAGGTAAGCTACAGCCAGCACAGGGGTAGCCCTGAGATTACAGGCAGCATATCAATGTTCCAGGTGAGTAGTACATACGTTGATTAAGTCCACTAGGAGAGGACACAGTCCACAGAAGTTTGGCAGGAGGTGGAATTCCAGGCAGTTATGGCCAGGAGTAGATGCAGGGAAGTACAGGTAGCGTTAAATAACCTGCAAAACAAAAAGTAAAAATGTAAGGACAAGTGAGTTGCAAGGGACTAAGAGATATAGGAGCTATGAGAGTGGCTGAGTGAATGAGTAATATGGGGGACAACTGAAGTGAGTGTAAGGTAGATTAGGGTGAGGTACGAGTGAGGGTGGAATTAATGTGGTGGGTGCAAAAGAGTAGTGGGATTCTATTACAGTTGCATAACGTATCTATACATTGTAAGAGATGGTCCATCAAGTCAAATAAACAAGAGATTCAATCACTTTAAACAGCAGAATATAGTGTCAGTCTGTACTAGTTAATACACTTAGGGTAACTGGTAATTAATCACATAAACAGCAAATATTATACCTAGTAATGCACTAGAGATAGTCAATGATTTAAACAGCACTTGTAGAAGACAAAGAAAAATACTTAAACAGCACCTAAACAAAAAGCAATTAAGGTAATATACATATAATGTTACACATAAGAGTGAGCATTTAGTTCAGTATGGGCAGGTACCACATCGAGTGTGGTATTCACCTATGTTCAAGGTAAAGAGATGATGGTCGCTAGATAAAGGAAGGGAAAGGACAGAGTCAGGGAGGCCCCAGGAAACAAGAGACAGGGGTAGGCAAGACAGTGCATGGTGAGAGACGCACTCAAACGCTACACAGGGGAGTCTGCTTACTCCTAAAAAGAAGCATACAAAAAGGGCAATATAAAATGGATGAAAGGCCAAGTGACAAAATCCAACCTGAGGTGCTAAATTCTACAAGAAATGATAATGGCAACATAGATTTGTCATTCAATGCAAGGCATATGCCTGAGATTTAGTCGGACTGTAACCGTTCCTGGACTAGCGTATATGTAGCAGAGTTTGTAGAGTTTAGGTAGTTCCTAAATGACATTCATGTTTCACAGATTAGAAGTAGTAGAGTTAACATGTATGACAGCAAACCAGTTGAAGCATTGTAGAAAGTAGAGAGAGAGTAGAGAGAAACTTCGAATAGGAGTCGATAGGCTATAGATAGAAGGGTCAGTGTGGAAGAAGCATTAGTGGGAAGGGCAGGGTTGAGCAGACTAGCGCGTGGTGAAAGACACGCCAAAAGGCCCGTTACAGATCCCAAGTCCTGGTATAACAATTAGCGACTGTGATTAGGCATTGAATATGAGACAGGCACAATAAGTTTCAGTTGCAAGGTAGAGGGGAAGTAGAGAGAAGCTATAAATAGGAGTTGCTAATCTATAGCTAGAAGGGTGTAAAATCCATTTGAGATCCTGCTGTGGGTTTTATTTTACTATCAGTAAGAACAAGAACAAGAGAAGAAATCTTAAATTCCATCTGCATATACAAAATTCCATAAGAAAAATTCATCAAGAACTAGGGATGCTTTACAAAACTAAAAACTTTCTCACCAACAGAACTAAAACTACACTTGCCACTACTTAACTCCTCCCCACACTTCTTTATGATGCTTCCAGCCTTACTAAACTCCAGGCATCACAAAAATCAGCAACTGAACAAAGCTATAACAAAGTTGCTAAATTTGTAGCAAACAGCCCTTTCAGAACCCACCACTACATAGCACTAAAAGCTTAAACTGGTTAGAACTACCCCATCAAGTAACATATACACCGATACTTACCACCTGTAAAATTATCCATCTGCTTGTCCAGCACTACAAACATTCTATACAGCTATGTTCTCAGTAGATCATTCCAATCCAATAACCAAAAACTCCTGTCTATCCACAAACCCATCTAATATGCTGGGCATTGTCTATATTCATACCATGGTGCTCAGGTCTGGAACTCTTTACCATACTTCTTAGCCAAAAGCTGGCTTTGTTCTTGCTCAATACCAGGATGCACTACAGCCCCAGTGGCCTAATGGATAAGGCATTGGTCTCCTAAGCCAGAAATTCTGGGTTTGAGTCCCATCTGGGGTGACATAATATTGACACAAGTACAGCTTTTGCCTGGCATACAAGGAATTATCAGACCTCACTCTGATGGACCTCCTGTATTTCTAAAAAACAAATAGCACCAGAATTACCCATTCAAAAAATTAAACCTTGCCTGTGATATAAATAAGCCCTGTTGGATAGACAGGCAGGTATCCCAGAGACTACCCCTTCTCTGAAGCAGGCTTTCATCCATGTGAAGAAGAGTTCCTCTCTAACTCAATTGAAGTGTATCTTGGACAATTGGATGGGACAAAGGAAAAGGAAATTCATCAGTGGTATGGCACCTATGTCTCTAATGGCCACAGGCAGCCTGTAAATGGTTCATTTTCTGGGACTCTGCTTGTAAATGTTTCACCTC
The DNA here is from genome assembly GCF_019279795.1 of Protopterus annectens. Taxonomy (NCBI): domain Eukaryota; kingdom Metazoa; phylum Chordata; order Ceratodontiformes; family Protopteridae; genus Protopterus; species Protopterus annectens. The sequence goes on along the minus strand of NC_056736.1, from coordinate 686,562,557 downwards.
CCAAGCCTGCTTACAATTATCAAGGGTACCAGAACTTGTCAGAGATTTGGGATGCATGGCTAAACTTAAAAAGGCCCTTGTGGTCATTAGCCTGGTAAACACCTATGAACCTATCCCTAAATTTGAACAAATACCTTACATCTCCTTACTCTTCCTTCTTAACTTCTGTACTTCTATCAATTTCTCTCCTTTGGCTTTCTCTCTAAATATACCATAAGCCTGCTTTTCCCTCACTTAGTATTGCAATTCATGTTCCCTATAATTTCTCTATAAACTGACCAATATTTCTCTCAATATTAAATTATTGTCATAAAATGTCTTAACCAATGTTTGCATATTATGCCTAATTTGGTATAATTATTGAAAGTGTGGATGCTTTTTGTATTATTTTTGAAGACTAGAAAATGATTGTCCTTAAAATGTTTTGTAATACTTTGGAGCTTTACTCCCCAGGCTTCTGCTGAAACAGGGCTCCTACCCAGTCTGACATTCCATGTAATAAAATGCCAATAAATTAACAACTGTATAAAGGATCAACCTGCAAACATTAGTGTGTTCATTTAACACAAAAGTTGGAAATACTCATTCAAAAAACTGTTATATAATAGGAGGGAACAATAATGTCTGATCATAACAGCTATACTATCCATATTATTCTGGAATGTAAACAGCCTTACAGTATGGACAAGAAGAAAACAATATTGAAAGAAGAAATGTAGAGTGCAAATAGCAATGGTGCAGGAGACACATTTGGAAAGAAACAAGCATGTAAATTTGATAAAGAAAGGATTTTTAAGATGGATATTTAGCTGAAAATCAGGGACAAAGGAAAAGGAGAGTAATTGTACAAATTGTTAGCGGAGATCCAATTGTGACAGAAGAGGAAAAAAGATAATAGTGGTAAATTTGTGGTAGTAAGAGGCTACTGGCAAGGGATAAGGATTACTCTCACATGTACTTATATGTCACCAACACTGCTATTATGAAGTTAAGAAAATTTTGGGAGAAATAATTAGCTTTTGGTAGGGAATATTTCTTATAGGTCGAGACTAGAACTTGATTTTCAACAGTGAGGAAGTATCTGGGGACCTAGAAGGGAAAATATAACAAAAGAAGGTAGATTTCTGAAGAAATATATGAAAATATTTGGAATGGAATACATGAATTCAGTACTAAGACCTTAGAGTGAATGTGCATATTATTCCCCAAGGTACAAAATGGGCTAGCTAGAAGAAATTATATTTCACAGAAGCACATGCATTTAATTGAAAGCTTTGATACATATCCAATAACTATATAAGATCATGCAGCAATAAAAACTAAGATAAAATGCAGGGTAATGAAGTAAAATTGAGATGCTAGTCTTTTCCTACCTACCTGTTAAAAACAGAGGTATTTAAGAAATAAGTAGTGAAAATTATTCAAGTGTTATTAGGGAAAATAGAAATTTGTTCAGATGTTATAGGAAGTGAGTGGGATAAAATTAACATGGCGTTTAAAAATAGTGTAGAAATAAAAGAAAATGTTATTAAGAAGCAACAGGAATTATTTAGGGGGCCTGGCAAAGGTTAAAGTAAGGGGAATCTCACATAACAAGAAGAGGTGCAACCACAGAGTACTAAAGAGAAAATAAGGGAGTATTTGGATAAGACTCAGTCAACAAATGTTAAATAAATAAATTAAATAAATAAAATAAATATGCATGAATTTAGAAAGAGTGCTGTTAAGCAACTCTTTTGATAATAATTCAAGAGCACAAAAACTTTTAGCACAACAACGTAAGCAACAGAAAGAAGAAAGGGTTGTCACCAAACTTAGGGAACCTATAACAAGAAAAATAACCAGAGATCCTATACAATTATTAAAGATATTTTAAAATGTTTATGAACATTTGTATAAAGCAGAGAACTATGGAAATCAAGAAAGACCATAGATGGAAATATTTATGTAAGACTTAAATATGCCAAGATTAGAGGTAGACGAGCTTCCAACAAAGGATATTTAAATTAAATTAAAGTATCCAGGAACAGACAGTATTCCATTGAATGTCTGGAAGGTAGGATTAAAGTATCCAGGAACAGGCAGTATTCCATTGGATGTCTGGAAGGTAGGATTAAAGTATCCAGGAACAGACAGTATTCCATTGGATGTCTGGAAGGTAGGATTAAAGTATCCAGGAACAGACAGTATTCCATTGGATGTCTGGAAGGTAGGATTAAAGTATCCAGGAAGAGACAGTATTCCATTGGATGTCTGGAAGGTAGGAAGGAAGAAAGGGATAAAGATCTGGAAGGTTTTACAGTATTTTAAGAAGAGGGGAAGCATTAACATCTTGGAAGAAAATTGTGGTGGCTGTAATACATACACCCCTCAGGCCCAGATTCATAGTGACACATTTCAATTTTTAAACAATGATTATAAACTGCTTTATGTCTACACAAGCTAAAAAAATGGCAAAGGTGTTTCCAAAATTGATAGATATGGATCAGTGTAGTTTTGTGGAGGGGAGGCAAACATTTAACAATACTAACAGAGCAATGATGATGCAGAGCAAAGTTGAATGTACAAAAATGGGTCTACTTCAGAACGTCGAAGACCCATATTATCGAATTACAACATATCTAGACTGGAGTAGTGAAACCCCAGTTAATCAAAACCTTACATTATTGAAACCCAGAACATTGAACTATCCAATTTACCAAAAGTCCAGTCTTCACTTAAAGGAACATTCCTGCATTTAAAATCAGGCTACACAAAATCTGTCTCAGTGGTTTTAAATGGAGATCACGGTACAGTGAGGATCAGGAAATATACCCTTTTCTCACTGTAGTGAGATTTCGGAGTTGTATATATAATTTAGAGGCATGGGGGTGCAGCCCCCCCACATGGGGGTTGCAAGGAGGGCTTGCCCCCCTGGAAAACTTTTGAGACAGATTTAGTGTAGACTGATTTTAAACACAGCAGTTCTCCTTTAAGTGAAGACCGGACTTCTGGTAAGTTGGATAGTTCGATGGTCCAGGTTTTGATCATTTAAGGTTTTGATTAACTGGGGTTTCACTATTCCGGTCTCAATGTTTTATAATTTGATAATATGGGTCTTCAACATTCTGAAGTAAACCCAAGAAAATATTGCTGTTGCAGAGAAAGTATTCCACAGAATAAACTGGGATTTTATGACTAGAGCAATGTTAGCATTTGCATTCCCCGATACAATAATAATAAGGTTAATTAGGAGGATCAGTGTGACAAAACATAAAGTGGAAGGGTTCCTCTCTGATAAGTTGTGTCTGAACAAAGGAACCAGGCAGTGATGAACCATTTTCCACTTTATCATTTGATTTATGCTTAGAGTCATTGGCAAAGACATTGAGGGACTCAGAAATTCAAGGATGCAATTGGTATGGTAATCAAGAAAGGTTGGCTTTATTTGCAGAGGATATTATTTATTTATTTGTTTATTTATTTATTTATTTATTTATTTCACATTTGCTGACCAGGTTAGTCTGACTGGGCAGATGCCCTTTTTCACTGGAGACCCAAGGAGAAAAGCTCCAAAAGATACAACACATAATATAAAATGACATAAGAAATTTAATATTAGGATAATCACATAGAATAATTTCTTCTAACTGCACTCAGTACAGTTACTTTGATATTTACATATTTGCATAAAGTTATATGACGGAAAAGGTTAAGTAGTGTTTGTACCTGACAAAGGGCATCCCAGTGTTGTGGAACATTTTGAGACCGTTTCAAGTCTTTTTGGGATATAAAATTAATGAATATAAAACAAAGTCTATAGTTGTAAATTATATACCCACACATGAATTGGTTCAGCAATGTCCATATTTATAGGGATAGAATTAGATGAAGTATTTAGGAGTATGGATTCAAAAAGATTCTGTTATGACGGCTAAGGATATTTGGGAAGAGACTAAACAAAATATAAAACAAAAGCTGAGAAACTGAAAGCTCTTGTTTATGTATATGGATAGTAAAATACAAGGAGTGAAAAAGTTTTTAGTCCTTTAGTTTTATATAAAAAAAGTCTAAGCTTGTTTCTTGCCTTTCCTGTAACTAGTCTAGTCCAGATACAGATTTGCTGTATCCAGGACTGTTTGTAAGCTTCTAACCCCCCCCCAAGCCTTTCTGTGTTGGAGGGAAGCCTTCTAGCTTATCAGTGGGAGTGGTAAGCACTAAGTAGCTTATCTCCAACAAGAGGAGTGGTTTCTGGCTCTGACGTTGTAGTATATTGGCCTTTTGGACAGTTTTTCCATCTCTTTCAACTTTCTGGTTTAAAATCCCGCATTTGCGCTTTTCCCACCTTTCCTGTAACTAGTCTAGTCCAGATACAGATTTGCTGTATCCAGGACTGTATGCAAGCTTCTGAGCCCACCAAGCCTTTCTGTGTCGGAAAAAAAGCCTTCCATCTTATCATTGAGAGCAGTAAGCACTAGGTAGCCTATCTACCACAAGAGGATTGGTTTCTGGCCCAGAAATTGTAGTTTATTGGCTGTTTGGGCAGTTTTTCCATCTCTTTCAACTTTCTGGTTTAAAAGCCTGCATTTGCACTTGTTTCCCATCTTTCCTGTAACCAGTCTAGTCCAGACACAGATTTGCTGTATCTAGGACTGTTTGTAAGCTTCTGAGTGGTGCCAAAGTCTGCTCTTCAATTTTTCCCTTAGATCTACTAGTTCTCTCCTCTCCTGCACTTTTACTAGCTTATTAGTCTTGCACTTTATCAGACTTCCTGTAGCAATTATTGTAGCACACAAAAGTGCTGCCAGCACTAAACGTTCTACAAGGAAACAGCTCCAGTACTTAATATTAATGCTCACCCCTCCAGGCATGTCTAAAGGTCAGTTCCTTGTGCTTTCTCCTATTAACCTGGTGAACTTGGGCATCCTGAGGCAATGTAGCAACTGCCTCATGTACACTGACAACTCTCTCCTCTTACCTTCCTACACTCAGACTTGTGAGAGATGCACTTATATAGCCATATTAGAAGCCACGCACTCTCCAGCCAAGACTGGAATAGCTGGTCAAGAGGAGAAGTTCAACACTTGCACCACATCACATGGAACACATAGGCCTCCAGAACACACACCAGCACTGCCTTCACATAAAAACACAAACTGCACACCCACCCTTGCGGAGGCTCTCAATAAAAATCTACCCAAACAGCAGAGACCTCCAAGGCAGAAATGCACTTAATTAGCACAACACAACACTAATAATGAGACACATAACTCTCCTAAACAGTGTGCCACTCAAACAAAGCCCCTAAGGCAAAACAGCATGCCCAACACACTAGTCATAGGTGACTCGATAGTGAGGCACACTGATATCTCACTCAATAGGTTGAATAAGGAGAAAGTAACAATCAGCTGCCTGTCAGGCACCAGGATCCACCACATAATGCATGCACTCAGGTCCCTCAACAACAGGTACAACTATGACTCTGTCATTGTACATGTGGGTGTGAATGACCTGAGATGTTCCTGCCTGGACTACATTAAAAGAGACATGGAGAAGCTCTCAGATTATGTAGCCCAGGCAGGTATGACCCTAGCCCTGAGCAGCATCCTACCATCACCCAGAATGATACCACAGTACAAGCAGAAAATGATTGATTTCAGCAATTGGCTATGTTTCTGGTGTCATTCTAAAGGGATCCAGTATCTGTCTGCCTGGGATGACATGAATGACAAACCTTGATGTTTTGCCAGAGATAGCCTGCATCTGTCATCCCTGGGCTTCCAGATACTGGCCAAGACTCTTGCCACCCCTATAGTGCCTTTTTAGACGGTGTTCCAAAGACCAAATTACCACTGTAACAGCAAACAAATGCAATCTGAAGGTCATCCTGCTCAACGCTAGAAGTCTAAATCTGTAAGCTCGAAGCACTCCTTAAAATGGAGAACACATACATTTGTGCTGTAACAGAGACCTGGTTCAAGGCAGCAGAAAGCACCCCTGCACTACAACGCTATAACTCATCCCACACCTTTCGGCCTCCAGAACTTAGACCGAAGCTCCAAAGGCGGTGGTGTTTCCAGACTGGTAGCCCAACATAAGGCATCTGAGATACTTCAGGTGCAGCTAACATTGGATAAGACAGCAGTTCAGGTTGCAGATTGCTATAGATCCCCAACCATGTCCCAAGAGTCACACTCCACGTTCCTAAGCATCTGAGATACTTCAGGTGCAGTAAGACAGAGATTCAGGTCATAGCTTGCTATAGATCACCAATCATGTCTTAAAACTCACACTCCATGTTCCTAAGCACCCTGGAGAATATTAGGGCCCAACCTAACACTCTCATACTGGGTGACTTCAGCTGCCCCTCCATTAACTGGGAAAACTACTCATGTACCAATACACTTGTACAACATTTCCTGGAATTCATTAATTCCATTGTCCTGGAACAGCTCATTCTTATCCCCACTAGAGGTAGCAACATCCTTGACCTGGTGATTACTAACATGGATGACCGTTGCTCTACACCAGTACTCTCCAAAGCTAACTTTGGGCTTCTAAAAAGTCCACTGTATGAAACAAATGCATGGATCTTGCCATACCCAACAGAATGCCATAAACAAACTCTACAACAGAAGGAGGAAATTGATGTGGAATAAGGTGAAGTCCCAAGACTGGAAAAACTCCCTTATCAGCCTCATCAAAAAGTTGAGATCCCTCATCAAATCCTCTAAAGCTAGCTATGAAAACAGAATTGCAGCAGATAGTAAAGACAACCACAAGGCCTTCTATAGTTATGCAAAGAACCTCCACAGCAATACCCAGATTTGTTCTAAGCTACTGCAAGCCAACAGATATTGCCAATATACTGGCCAAAAGATTCAGTGCCAACTTTATCCCTCTCTCCCCCTCAAAGGACCAATCACAATACAAGTAGATTACCAGGCACCCAGTATTACTGCTACACAGGTTAAAACAGCCCTGTCCAAGGCCAAAAATACAGCTTCTATGGAACCTGATAATATCCCTGGCTGTGTTCTACATGAACTACAGAGTGAACTGGCACCTCACCTGGGTGCCCTGTTCAATCACAGCCTCACCTCAGGCTTTGTCCCTACCAAATGGCACACTGCTACAGTCATCCCTTTCCACAAAGAAGGAGAGACTACAGACCCTGGAAACTATCGCCCGCATCATCATGGACCTAATAAACAAGGATATAGGGAATCTCCAAACTCTGGATGCCTGCTCAACTTGGTCAACTTCTTTGAGTCAGTCACCAGAGCTGTGGATGAAGGCAAGGTGATTCATACAGCCTACCTTGATCTGCCCAAGGCCTTTGATACCATTCCCTACTCAGGAATCACAGAAAAACTCACTAAGCTAGGCATCAACCCCTATATCACTAGGTAGGTTGCAAATTGGCTGCAGCTGACTCCATGTCAGACTGCTGACCAGTCACAAGTGGAGTCCCACAGGGTTTGGTCCTGGGTCCTCTCCTGTTTGGTATCTACTTCTCTGAAGTCCAGGCCAACATGAAGGGACTCTGGCTGACAAAGTTCGCAGACGATTGCAAGTTAGGAGCTATTATTAACTCCCCAAGTGATGTTGACATCTTACAGAAAGGCCTCACTGAGATCAATGACTGGTGTCAGAACCATGGCCATAAACTCAATGCCAAAAAATGTGCCATCATCCCCTTTGGGAAAAACCTGGTTCCCATGAATTACCACATCGATGGTAGTCCATTGAACACAGAAGGCATTATAAGAGATCTAGGAACACAGGTTGATAGCAACCCCTCTTTTGACCACCACATTGCCACTGTGGTCAGAAAGTCTTTCTATGTGGCACATCTCATTACTAAGGGTTTTTGCATCCAGGAAGAAAGAGGTCATTGTCTCCCTCTACTCTTCCCTCATTAGGCCAATCATTGAGTACAATGCCCCATTTGGCATGTACCTCACTAAACACCTGCAACAACTGAAGAGGCCGCAAAAGTATCTCACAAAGAGGATCCTAGGCCTTAAACATTTGTCCTATATGGACAGACTAAAAAAAATGCCAACTATTCTTTGTCTCATATCACCTACTTAGAGGCAATCTCTGCTTAATTTACAAAGCCATGTCTGACCCAGCTCTGTTAGAAATGCTACATCTAAAGAAATCTCAATCCTTCCACACCACACATTCCAGAGACCTCAACCTCATTACCACAATCAACAGAACATGCTTGAGGGACAGGTTCATAACCCAGAGACTGCCCATGCTATGGAATAGACTTCCCATACATGTCAAGCAGAGCACCTCACTGTCCCTCTTCAAGAGAAATCTTGATGAGTGGATGGGAAAAAGAAAATTCACCCCAGGGATCACTCCAGTGGCTTTACTTGACAGAGGCACTGGGAACTAAGATTGGGTGGCATGATGCTAGGGTAATCCTATGGGCTAGGCTTGTAAAGGCTCCAGGGCCATTAGCCTAGTACATACCTATGAACCTATGAACCTATATACAGGTCAAGCACATTTTTTTCAATCAGAAGAGAAGTTGTGGACAATAATTAATAAAGAGTTGAAGGACTTTATCTGGGAAGGGAAGAGGGCAAGGGTCAAGTGGGATTAATTGATCATTCCAATAGAGCAAGGTGGTTTATGATTACCTTATCTGAAGGGATATTTTAGAGCTACACAAATAAGGCTCATATACTACAAGCAGAAAATTATAATTCAAAGTGGAAAGAGATGATGATGAAACAGGGGACATTCAAGAAATAAGGAGAGAGTGGAATTGTGGATGCAGATCTTTAAGGAGAATAACAACAGTCATACGTAATATTATATTCATGAAGTATCAGAAAGTATTCTAAGATCTAGGATACAGAGAATATGCAAGAGGGGGGCTGCAACTGACTGAACAAAACTAGCAAATGAACAAAGGTATTGAGAACAAATAACTATAGAAGGAAAGATAGTATCAGATGAGCCAAGAAGACATTTGGACTGCAGTCTAGAGACAGCCTTCCCTATCAAGGATGGATATCAGAGTATAGGCAAAGAGCAAGGGATAGGGGAATCCTAAGTGAAAGACCTGCTCTGGCAGACTTTTTAGCTGAATCTAGAATAAAAGCTGCTGTTAAAAAGGGATAATTAGTAGATCATATAAAATATTGTACAATAACTATAAGAATTGATCAGAGGTGGACCTATGTGTGAAGCCAAAGTATGCAATGAAGTCTGCAACGTTAAGGATTTCCGCTTGAAAGAGTTTCCATAGATATTTTATGCCCCAAACATGCTCCAAAGAATTTTCCTTCAGGTATGGCAAAAATATAGAAGAAAGAGGTAACTAGGAACATATATTTTGAGAGTATAATAAGTTGGCAGATTTAAAAAATTCCCTACAGCGTAGTCTGCCAAAAATATTGGATGAGCAAATGGCTGTAAGTAAGGAAATGATTCTTCTGAGATGGGACACAGGATCTGAATTATCTAGACATAGCAAGGTCATGTTAAGTCGAAATCTGGTGGCTACCAAAAAAGGCAATTAATGGAAATGTCTAAATCACCTATGATAGAAGTATTGAATATTGTAACAGAGATAAAAGAACTGAAAGTGGAATCATTAGGAAAATGAAGAAGCAAATTACATGGAAATAAAATGAAATTCTGTACACAATGCATGTATAACAATATTCAGGAGGATGAATGAGATTTAAGGGAAGGCAGAAATTGAGCAATTTATTTAATGTTCAAGTGATGATAATTATGACAAATTAAATAGGCAATGTTTATTTTATTTTTTTATTTTATTTTATTTATTTTACATTTGTTGTCCGGGCTAGTCTAGCTGGATATATTTCCATTTTCAGTAGAGGCCCGGGGAGAAAAGCTCCACACAGATATACAAAGTATAAAATATTGTTACATGGTGAAAAAGGAATACAAAACAAAATAAAAATAAAAACAGGTAGATTTACATTCTTGAGATAAAAACACTTGAGAAAAGTTTCAATAAACAGAGTAAAGTTTAAGAGAGCTAGATCAGAATATAATACAGTAAGAGTTATGTACCATAGATAAAAACACTTGTGAAACAGTACAGTGAGCAGAATATAGCTTAAGACAGCTCAAAACAGAATAGTAAGAGTTATATACAGTAGATCATATGAGGTAGTAGTATTTAAAAGCTAAGATTATTAGAGTTTAAATAGGGTCAGTCTAATTTGCAAGTCAAAAGCATGTAAAGGTTTGGAAGTATGGCAAGAAGAGGAAGAAAGAGGGGTGAAGAAGATGGTTAGTCAGGGTTACTACAAGGGCATAGCCAGTGCATTTGAAGGTATTTTCTAAGGTTTTGTTTAAAGAGTGGTAAGGATGTAGTTAGAGTTAGTTCAGTGGGTAGTAGGTTCCAGTGTTTTCCTGCTGTGTTGGTAAATAGAGAGTCACCAGCTGTATTATTAGACTTTGTTAAACTGGCAAGAGGTTTGCTAGAAGAACGTAGGGAGTTCAGATTATTATATGGGACTATAAGTTTTGAGAGTATGGGGGTATTATTGGGCTGGTAAAATAACTTGTGGGCAATTGTGAGTTGGGGGATAATCAGATGGTTTTGGAATTTGAGCCAATTTAGTTGTCTAAGATTAGTACAGTGATGGGTTCTGAAGGATTGCCAGTAGCAAATCTGGCGATATTATTATAGGAGGTTGCTAATTTGTTAAGGTTGGTTTTCTTAAGGTTGGTAAATATAGGTGAAGCATACAGGAGGGTTGAGATTAGATGAGAGTGGGCAATTTTGGCTCTGGCTGCTGAGGTTAAAAAGGGTTTTATTCTGTATAAGGAGCCTATTTTTCTGTTTACTGTTTTAATGGTGTTGTTTATATGGTAATCAAATGAGAGATTATTATCAATGGTTATACCTAGAAGTTTAGTGGTAGTATCATGGAGAATAACAGTTCCATTATTTGAAGAGATTGAAAAGTCTAATGGGGAAGACCTAGTGGTGGGTGTAAAGAGAAGGAGTTTTGTTTTTTTAGCATTGAGAAGGAGACAGCGTTTGGTAAACCATGTTTCTACAGTGTTGAAGACATCTTGAGTAAGAGAATATAGTTCAGATTGAGAGGTAGATGAGCATATTAGTGTGGAGTCATCTGCATATTGAATACAAGTGGCTTGTGGAATTGCTACATGGAGATCATTAATAAATAAGGAGAAGAGAAGTGGACCAAGAATAGATCCCTGAGGGACCCCAATGGTAACAGGTAGAAAGGATGAGACTTGATTTTCCCAGAGGACTGCTTGTTGTCTATTGCTGAGGTATGATCTGAACCACTTTAAGGCTAGAGAATCAAAGGAAAGAGATTCCAGAATATTGATTAAAAGGGTATGGTTAACCATGTCGAAAGCTTTAGAGAGGTCAATGAAAAGTGCAGATGAGAGGAGGTTTTTGTTACGATTTCTATTGATGGTATCTGTGAAGGATAGAAGGGCAGTAGTGGTACTATGTGATGGTCTAAAGCCATGTTGACAGTGTGCTATTAAGTTGTGTTGAGAGAGATGGCATAGAAGTTGTTTGTGAATGCATTTTTCCATAATTTTTGCTAGGGGTGGTAAGAGAGCAATTGGCCGATAGTTGGAATAATCATTGGAGTTCCCACTTTTATGTAAGGGGATAATGTGGGAGATTTTCCAAATATTTGGGATGGATCCTTCCTGGATTGTCCTATTTATAAGGATAGATATAGGGTAAGCAATTTCCTTAGCTGCTTTTTGGAGAAATTGAGAAGGAAGTTGGTCAGCAGATGGAGTACATGGCTTAAGTTTTTGTATAAGTTTATAGATGAGAGAGGTAGAGATGGGTTGTAGTTGGAATTTTGAGAAAGAGTGTGGTAAGTTGATGGGAATGCTGGAGTTTTCTGAGATAAGTTGAGTAGCTAGAGATGGTATAGTGTCAGTGAAGAAAGAGTTGAAGGTATTGGCAGTTTGATGGGGAGTATTTGGATCTGCATCAAGTGGGGTGGGAGTTCGGGACTTACCTGGGGAAAGGAGCTTATTTATACAAGACCAGAACTGTTGGGGATTATTTTGATGAGTTTGCTGAAGTTTACAATAGTAATTTTTTTTATCTGTAAGTATAGCTTTTTTTGTACTGTTTCTAAGCTGCCTATAATATAGGTGATCAGAGCTATTTCTATAGGTTCTCCATTTAGCCCAGACTTTGTTCCTAAGTAGAATTTGATTCCTAGTTTCATTACAAAGCCATGGGGCAGGGTTAGACTTCATTCTAATGGCACGTTTGGGAGCATGCTTATCCAGGATAGATAAGAAAGCAGTGTTAAAATACTGTACTGCCTCTTCAAGTGGGAGGGATTTTAATGGTCTCCAGTTGCATGCTTTAAGCTCAGTTTGAAATAATTCTGTCTTAAAGTGTTTGATAGAGCGTGCTGTCCTAACGATAGGGAGGTTTGGGAAGTCTTTCTTTTCTCTAGTAATGTAGGTCAAGGAATGATCACTTATATCATCAGGCAGGATTCCTGTTTTGTATGATTGTTGCACTTTGTTTATGAGAATCCAGTCTAAGGTACTCTCTTTCTTGTTAGGTTTGTTAATTCTGGTTGTAGAGGTTATAGTTTGGGTAAATCCATGGAGGTTAATATGAGAGGTAGGATTATTAGCACTAACACTTTTCCAATCCATATTAAAGTCACCTAGTATTATTGTTTCTTGGGGGTAAGTAGAAGACAGCCAGCTAAGAAATGCCTCAATTGTAGTGATATTATTTCCGGGTGGTATATAAATGCAGATAATGTATAAGGATTTGTTTATGTTGATTTGAAGCTTAGTAATGAGGATTTCTGTGTTACTATCCTGGGTAGGATTAGATGGGAGAGTAGAGATCTGCAGAACATTTTTAAATAGAATTGCTACTCCACCTCCTTTACGTTTTGTTCGGTCTTGTCTCACTATGTTATAGCCTTGGGCATTATATAATATATGTAACTGATAACATGTTAGTATTGTTTGCTTTCTTTTTTGTAAATGTAGGTTTGCCTAAGTAAAGAAAGTTTTATTCAGTCTCCAATTTCTGACTTAATCCAATACATGGTTCATGGCTGGGGAAGCCAGAGCCTATTCCAGGATTATGAGGGTGCAAGGCAATGAAATGTACACCAGATGTGCTTCAAACCATTGCAGCAGAAATACACACACATACACACACACGCACACACACACAAACACACATGAGAGATTTATGTCTATGGGCAATTTGGAGAAAAACAATGTATCTAGATTATTTCTTTTGAAAGTGGAAGGAAAATGGAGTACCTACCAAATGCCCATATGGACAGAAAGAAGATGTGCAAACTCGACTTTGGAAAACCAGGAAACAGAAAAGGGAAAAATAATAATTAATTATTTCATTCCTCACTCATCTCACTTATAGACATAGTAACTACAATCTATTCAAATGCTTGAAAATGTTTGAACCCCCCCCATCCCCACCTTTGCACCAACTAGCTATGTTCCTCCATTCAGAACACAATTTTTTGACAAGTTCAATCTCCCTCTTTTCTATTTCCTTTTCAGCCAAATTGTGTACTAAATATGTTTGCCATCTGGAATCAGTCATTTGCCAAAAATAGCTAGTGAACTGAAATGCAACTAAATACACACACACACACACACACACACACACACACACACACACACACACACACACACACACAGCCCTAGTTCAGTGAAAATAAGCAAATAAGCAGTCCTAGGTGAAGTGTGGACCAAACATTCCACACTCCCATGCAGGGGGATAAAAAGTGATGTCACACCGGGATCAGTCTTGGGCCTTATATTATTTAATATTCATTTTTTTGAATGCCTGCTGATAATCTAGACCAAGTAAACAAATATGCACATGAATATAAAGTAAATCTCGATGCAAATAATGATTCTTATTTTCAAATATTATCAATTTAGTGTAATAAACCAAATGTATGATTTAATACTCAAAATTACATTACAGTAAGTTTTTGTTATATATCATCTTTTTCTCTACAGTAATACACAAGAAAATGTATATTATCAACATGCACTGTTAGAGGAAGTAGACTGTTGTAGACAATGCATTTAATTAACTGTTCTTATAACGCCTATGACGGCAAAGCCTAGTAGAATATCTGAAATGTTTTTTCCTAACTTCGCAAACTCTTCTAATGAAGTTCTAATACAATTGTTTATATTATTAGTCAAACGTTCCTTTAGTAAGTTGTAATTTTTTTCTGTACACATAAAAACAACAGTATTTAAACAGACTAAATTTATACAAAAATATTTCAATAAGTGACTGTGTGATATTAAGAGGTAGTGACATCTGTGCCAGGGAGAGTAGGGCAGTACAAGTGTACATATGCCAATATAGCTACCTGGAGTTTTGTAAATAATTTTATGTTATTTGACTTTCACACTGATTTTTACAGATGCTTGAGTTAAAAATATATTTGTAAAGCTACTTGTGTTAAAAATACATCATCAGTAGGTCCTGCTGGAGAGAAAGAATGTATGTATGCATATTAAGTTGTATTGTTGTAAATGATTAAATGTGTATGTTTTATCAATGAACCCTGGATGAAAGGAAAGTTTGAAATTCTTGGAACTCTTGCAGCAGCACAGAATCTGACAGGGAAGATTTCTAACAGAATATATATCTCACACATCCAAACAGACAAAGAAAGACATCATCTGGTTTTTGCTGTGATAAGACACTCAGCACACATCAGTCTGCATTGCTTTAGTAAGTAGTCAGGGAACAGTAATTCTTTAGTTAGTCAGAGACATTTAGTGAGAATAGCTTAGTATTGTATTTTGCATCTGTGAGAAACAATCCAACTGTATTATTTTTATATCTCTGCAGTTGAAAGTCTGTTATTTATTGTATTCAGCAGACCACTCAACCTCTTAGAATAAGAAGTCTGGACAAAGCCATAAATAAAAGTGGGACAAAGGCCCAAAAATAGGGACAATTTTTAAATATTGCTTTTACAAACTTAGAAAGTTGATAGAATAAGAAGATTTTTGCATTAGCATGAATTTGCTGAAGGGTTTGAAGTCTGAAACTCAAATGTCTGTCATTATTTTCTAGCTTCAATGTTTAATGATTTGCCACTAATTTGCCAGAAAACCACAATTTTATGAAAAACAGATTAAAATATGAGGCAAAAATCTGAGCATTCTGTGAAAATATGTGCAATTGAAAGGTATCAGTATTCTCCAGTCTTCTGTTTTATTATGTATCATTAAATATTTTAATACCTTTCATTGTGGCTTTTAACAACCTAAGAGTACTTATGCTTGTTTTAGTGACACTGTGGCCGCTCCTGAAAGCCTTGCTGTTTTGGTCACACACTACCATTTGTATTAGTATTGATTTTGCACAGTATAATTGGGTACCCTTTGTAAGAGCCTTAGGATAGCTGACTTGTGGTAGTGTGATTACCTCAGAGTCTGGGCAGAAGAGGCCACAGCTAGTAAATCTGTGCCAGCATTTCCCAGGTGTGCATGCGTGTGTGTGAAACTCAAATATCCAAGTGTGTGTGTGTGTGTGTGTGTGTGTGTGTGTGTGTGTGTGTGTGTGTGTGTGTGTGCCAGCTACTGGGAACTGAGACACAGAGCTCCAAAGTGGTCAGTGTGGAGTTCTGTGTGGGCCTGGAGAGAGAGTCCAGCCCCAGGTCTGGAGCATGCTCCCTGTGTGCTCTTAAGGGAAATTGTGCTTGCTGCAGGGAGCTACATCTGAAAATACTGTGTGAATCCATCTTTGATCTTAGTGACCATCCCTCACCAAAGTCAGTGGTGAGGACTGAGTCTCACTGATTGCTGGCCCAGAGTAGGGACCTGTCACAGACTGCACAATATGTCATCTTCTTTGGTAAAAGAGGTATCACTTATGATGATTTAACCTTTAAGTACCAGGCTAATGTCATAATTCTATTAAACCTGAGTTAAAATCAACTTCTAACTATATAGGAAATAATATTGTTTGTTTAAGTATATTTATAATAGTAAGTTAAGAAATAATTATGCAGATCAATCAACATTTTTCCTGTGTACAAAGATGCCTAGATAATTTCATTGGTCTTTATCACTTAATACACTTAAGGCCTATATGGACAAATGTTGACATTTGATTCAATGCTTTCTGAATTTCATGACCTAGAATGTCACTACCTTGCTCTATTTGTATCTTTTAATTGTAATTACTTATACAGTGGAAACACTTGCTATACTATGCTTTTGCATTCAAGTTGTGGCTGAAAATGTTCCACAGACTAGTCCACCCAGCTCATTAACAAAGAAAGAGTAAACAAAAATAAAATTTGGCAGTCCTTAATATATTCTACAATGCACTACAATTGTATATGTGACATAACTGAATGTATATCATTGTAATTACAAAATAGTGTCATGGTTCAAAAATATAAAATCCCTGAAGCAGGAAAATAATGATTTTGTAAAAAAGAAATAAGAAAATGCAAAATGTCTTGTTGGAAATTAAGTCTTCTGTGTCACTGCTATATTGGGTCCTGTGATATCCTCAATAGTTATATATTCAAACTCAAATACTTTTCTATAGCTATGGAACCTCATTGTAAGATTATGGAAACCTTCGGAATTCAGTGTCATCAACATAATATTCTATGCCTTGACATTGTATCTTTTGGCATAGTAAGTTACAATCCTTTGGCCCACTTATTCTAATGCCTTGGATTTGGAACCATCAGTCATTGTAAGTGTCAGTCTACAAATCATAGTAAAACCTGCCTTATGAGATTTTAAGCATTTCAGTTTGAAATATACATTTTCAGGTGTCACTTGACTCCCTCTCCCTTGACAGTATTTCTTATTTGAGTGATTTAGATGTTATTCTGTTAACATACTGATGATTTTGATTGCCACCTTACTTTGAACTACTCTCTCCCAAATAAGTAAACTGATTTGTAAACAGGTTAAGTGTGTTTACTAGACATGTTAGCTTATACTGTACATTGTGAGCAGAAGATACATTGTAACTTTCTTCTGTAAACCAATGTTTACTAATTGGTAGCTGCCTTCTAATGTTCTTCTAACTAGATTACTTAAGCAGGGCAGGGTCAGAGATTTCTAGGAAGTATTAAACTCATGTAAAGTTCTATAGATGATTTTTTTATGTTAAAGCTCTTTTTCAGATTTTTTTTGTCTTTTATCATGCACTTAATGGCAATGAATGGGGATTAATTTTACTTATGATATATATATATATATATATATATATATATATATATATATATATATATATATATATATATATATATATATATATATATAAAGTAATCTCTATTGTTATTACTCATAGTATGTGAACCTAGAAAGAAGACAAAGAGTATATTGTATAACAGGACATCAGCAAATGTATTGTTGTATACAACTAGTCTCCACACTCCTTGTTTTCTTCATTCTGTTACATAAACTAGCCTCCACACTCCTTGTTTTCTTCATTCTGTTACATAAACTAGTCTCCACACACCTTATTTTCTTCATTCTGTTACATAAACTAGTCTCCACACTCCTTGTTTTCTTCATTCTGTTACATAAACTAGTCTCCACACTCCTTATTTTCTTCATTCTGTTACATAAACTAGTCTCCACACTCCTTGTTTTCTTCATTCTGTTACATAAACTAGTCTCCACACTCCTTGTTTTCTTCATTCTGTTACATAAACTAGTCTCCACACTCCTTGTTTTCTTCATTCTGTTACATAAACTAGTCTCCACACTCCTTGTTTTCTTCATTCTGTTACATAAACTAGTCTCCACACTCCTTGTTTTCTTCATTCTGTTGCATAAACTAGTCTCCACACTCCTTGTTTTCTTCATTCTGTTACATAAACTAGTCTCCAAACTCCTTGTTTTCTTCATTCTGTTACCTAAACTAGTCTCCACACTCCTTATTTTCTTCATTCTGTTACATAAATTAGTCTCCACACTCCTTGTTTTCTTCATTCTGTTACATAAACTAGCCTCCACACTCCTTGTTTTCTTCATTCTGTTGCATAAACTAGTCTCCACATTCCTTGTTTTCTTCATTCTGTTGCATAAACTAGTCTCCACACTCCTTGTTTTCTTCATTCTGTTACATAAACTAGTCTCCACACTCCTTGTTTTCTTCATTCTGTTACATAAACTAGTCTCCACACTCCTTGTTTTCTTCATTCTGTTACATAAACTAGTCTCCACACTCCTTATTTTCTTCATTCTGTTACATAAACTAGTCTTCACACTCCTTGTTTTCTTCATTCTGTTACATAATTCTCCACACTCTTTGTTTTTTCATTCTGTTACATAAGGTAAATGCACGTTGGCTTAAAAATATCATGAAAGTAATGGATTATGTGAAGTTTAGGCCAACTATTACACTTTTTAAACAAAGTGGGTACAGTTTGTTGATGTTAGTTGAAGGTCAACAAAATGTCTGCACATTTTTTGTTAATAACAGTGTAAATATCAGAAGAGTGTTACATCACAGATAATGATACTTTATCTATATCTTCGAGCGTACTGATTATCCAAAACAATAAACATACAGCTTCAAATGACAACTTCAATTGCAGGCTTTTACTATGCTAAGTTCACAGTATAAAAAATAGCTTTGCTATCGCAAAAGCCAAATAGCATTGTAGTTCCACAGCATAGAAACAGCTAAATACTATAAAAACAGAGAAACAAACATAAAAACGAAGAACCCTTCTGATGTAAACAAATGGACAAGCACTTGCAGCTTTTTCAAGCCTTCTTCAGAGCCAAGTAGGTGAACAGGGTTCAGTGTTTAAAAACTAGTAACATCCAATGAAGCAAACTTCAATGAGTGACTAGTATCAGCCAATCGAAGTTGGTCCATTGGTACACACCTCCATCACATTCCGACGAATATGAATTATAAAACTCTTTATTTAAAAAGATAACATGACAATCTTACATTCCTTTAAACAAAGTGAAACACATTTTCAGAAGGGATCATTGAAAAAACTTTTCGTTCCAAAACGAACTCCACCTAAAAGCCAAACTTTAAAAGAAGAGAAATGAAAAACTAACAGCAATAGCCATAAAGGCACTCCTTTCTATTTCATTTCAGCAGTTTCTTTTTTTCTACAATTTACTTCAAGAGAAGGAGATCTGATCAACCTAACTGAGAGAGAAGAAGCTAAATGGA
This sequence comes from Protopterus annectens, assembly GCF_019279795.1. NCBI lineage: Eukaryota > Metazoa > Chordata > Ceratodontiformes > Protopteridae > Protopterus > Protopterus annectens. Next base: position 686,543,347 of record NC_056736.1, on the reverse strand, counting down.
TAATGCGGTTGAGGGCAGATTGCCCTCTTGCCCTTAATGGCTATGTCCCTTTAAAACCTTTCCTTAAAAATAGACGAGCAACGAGTTATGTTTATTCATGATTTGTTCGCTTCTTATGCTTAATACTCCAAGGTATGCTGGCTCTGGTCCTGATGCTTCAGAGAAACTGCTGAAATGAAATAGAAAGGAGTGCCTTTATGGCTATTGCTGTTAGTTTTTCATTTCTCTTCTTTCAAAGTTTGGCTTTTAGGTGGAGTTCGTTTTGGAACAAGAACCTGTCGAAAAGGTTTTTACAATGATCCCTTCTGAAAATGTGTTTCACTTTGTTTAAAGGAATGTAAGACTGTCATGTTATCTTTTTAAATAAAGAGTTTTATAATTCATATTCGTCGGAATGTCATGGAGGTGTGTACCAATGGACCAACTTGATTGGCTGATACTCGTCACTCATTGAAGTTTGCTTCATTGGATGTTACTAGTTTTTAAACACGGAACCCTGTTCACCTACTTGGATCCGAAGAAGGCTTGAAAAAGCTGAAAGCGCTTGTCCGTTTGTTTACATCAGAAGAGTTCTTCGTTTTTATGTTCGTTTCTCTGTTTCTATGGTATTTACCTGTTTCAATGCTGTGGAACTACAATGCTATTTGGCTTTTGCGATAGCAAAGCTATTTTTTATACTGTGAACTTAGCATAGTAAAAGCCTGCAATTGAAGTTGTCATTTGAAGCTGTATGTTTATCATTTTGGATAATCAGTACACTCAAAGATATAGATAAAGTATCATTATCTGTAGTGTAACGCTCTTCTGATATTTACACTGTTGTTGTTTTGCTGAGCGTTCTCTAGTGGAACCCACTTCTTTTTTTTGGACTTTTTTTTTTGTTAATAAGTCAGGTAGGGAGAGCAGAAAGTTAAGAATGAATGTGGTAGAGTAAAAATCAACATATTCAGTTTGTGATTACATGCAATACTTTTTTCTGAATTAAAGGAAGTTATACTGAAATAACTGGCAAAGCTGTTTGACAAATATGGGTCTGAACAAATATGCTATCAAGATTGTTTTTTGTAAGTCCCATACTATAAGGCAACTGTCTCCAAACATGGTTTCAGACCAGGGAATTGTCCTGTCTGAAATGTAAAGTATGTGCATACTTTCCCCTACATTGAGTATCAGTCCAGTAAACTTTAATTTTTCAAGTTCATATTTTATAAACTAAGAAAAATCATTTATGTCTACTTATTCAGCCACCAGTCACACTTCCCAAGTTACGTCTCATGTAGAACACTTTCACTCGGAGGCTCTGATCAAAAATTTACCAAAACAGCAGAGGCCACCAAAGCAGACACCCAAACAACTACCACCTCACGACCCAACACATGCAACACATAGACCACACAGTCAGAGTGTCAAACAGTCACAGCCCTTAAGGCCAAACAAAATGCCAGACACACTTGTCATTGGTGATTCCATAGTCAGACACACTGACGTCCGCTCACCAGACTGAGTAAAGAGAAGGTCACAGTAAGCTGCCTGTCAGGCGCTAGAATCGCCACATAACGCAAGCACTCAGGTCTCTCAACAGCAGGTACAAGTACGACTCAGTCATTGTCCACGCTGGTGTCAACGACCTGAGACGTACCTCCTTGGACTACATGAAAAGGGACATCGAGGAGCTCTCTGATTATGTAGCCCAGGCAGGTATGACCCTGACCTTGAGCAGTATCCTACCTTCACCTAGAATGATGCCACAATACAGTGATAAGATGATCAGCTTTAATAATTGGCTTAAATTCTGGTGTCATTCAAAGGGGATCCAATGCCTGTCTGCCTGGGATGACATGCTGGACAAGCCACGCTGCCAAGGGACGGCTTGCACCTGTCACCCCTGGGCTTCGGATATTGGCAAAGGCTCTTGCCACCCCATAGTGCCTTTTTAGGCAAGGCTCAAATTCTAAACCTACCACCCTAGAAAACCAAAAAGGAAAAAAACTAAGGGTAATGCTGCTCAATGCCAGAAGTCTCAATCTCAAGATGCACGCACTCGAGGCCCTTCTCAATATGGAGAACATCGATGTCTGTGCTGTGACAGAAACCTGGTTCAAGGCTCCTGAGAGCACCCCAGCACTAACAGGTTTCACCTCATATCATGCGTTCCGCCCCAAAATCCGGACAACACCAAGAAAGGAGGGTGTCCATATTCATAAAGGACACCCACACCTCAAGGTTGGTGGCAACGCATGATGCATCGGAGACCATCCAGGTGCAATTAACCATAGGCAAGACTGCTCTGCAATTTGTAGCATGTTACAGGCCACCCTCTCAAACTCAGGAACCTCACATGGCCTTCCTGAAAACATTGGAGGGATAAATGTATCTCCAAACACCATCATACTAGGTGACTTTAACTACCCTAATATAGACTGGGAACACTACTCAAGCCCGAACACTCTAACCCAAAGATTCCTGGAGTTCATAAACTCAAATGCCATGGAACAACTAGTCACCATCCCACAAGAGGAGAAAACATACTTGATCTCATCATCACGAACATGGGATCAAAATGTTCAACACCGGAAGTATACCCCTCACTGGTGAGATCAGATCATAAACTAATCTCGCTGGAGGTCCTCATCCCGCCCCACCTGAAACAAAAAGACCACAGTGAAAAACTTCTCAAAAGCCGATTTCACACTTCTAAAAACTAGTGTGGTCTCCTTTAAGGCCCCTGAGCCAGTGGTAAACATTACTCAAACCGCTGAATCACTTACAAATGCCTTCTACCAGCACCTACAGGACTGCATGGATCAGGCAATCCCAAACAAAACTAAGACTCTCTGTACCAAAGGCAAGCGTCCAGTCTGGTGGACCCCAGCCATAAACAAGCTCTACAACAAAAGGAGGAAGCTACTACAAGATAGAGCAAAATCCTTGAAAGGTAAGACACCTTTGATCATTATAAGTAAAAACTAAGAGCTCTCATAAAATCATCCAAGGCAAATTTTGAGAGAAAAATCGCCAAGGACTCTAAAGAGAATCATAAGGCCTTCTTTAGCTATGTTAGAAACCTAGGAGGAAACTCCCAGATATGCTCAGAATTAGTTCAAAATGATGTGAAAATTACTGAACCTACACACATTGCCAACATACTGGCTGACAGGTTCAGTGCAAACTTCTCCCCTCCCCAAAAGGAGAGATATCTATTCCAGAGGATTGTAGCCCCCAAACATCTCCAACGCCCAGGTGAGAACTGCCCTCACTAAGGCAAAAACACAGCATCCATGGGACCGGATGGTGTCCCGGCTGTGTGCTTCATGAACTCAATGAGGAATTAAACCCACAGTTAGGACAGCTGTTTAATCTTAGCCTCACCTCAGGATACGTACCCAAGGAGTGGCGACGGCGACTGTGGTCCCACTTCATAAGGCGGTGCCTCCACAGACCCTGGAAATTACCGCCCCATTAGCTTGACAAGCCTTATCTGCAAAGCCATGGAGAGGATCATAATGGAACTCATAAATAAAGACATAGGGAACTTGCAGACTTTGGATCCAACTCAGTTTGGCTTTGTCAAAGGCAGATCCTGCCTCTTAAACTTGGTTGACTTTTTCGAGACAGTCACCAAGGCCATTGATGAGGAAAGGCAGTCCATACAGCCTACCTCGACCTGGCAAAGGCCTTGACACAATACCCCACTCAGGTATCATCGAAAAACTCATCAGCTTGAATGTAAACCCATACATCACAAGATGGGTTGCAAACTGGCTAAGTGACAGAACCCACAGGGTCAGAGTTGCTGGAGCCATGTCAGACTCAAAGCCTGTCACAAGTGGTGTCCCACAGGGCTCAGTCCTGGGTCCACTCTTGTTCGGCATCTACTTTTCTGAAGTACAAGCAAACACAGGAGGGTTATGGCTGACAAAGTTTGCAGATGACTGCAAACTGGGCCATAGTCGAAAACACATCTGACACAGATATCCTCCAGAAGGGCCTCACAGAAATGGATAACTGGTGCCAGAGCCATGGCCTGAAGTTAAACGCCAAAAATGCATAGTCATACCCTTTGGGAAAAACAAGGCTACCCCTAGCTACCATATAGGTGGCAATCCACTGAGCACAGAAAAAGTCATCAGAGATCTGGGGACCCAGGTTGACAGTAGCCTTTCGTTTGACACTCATGTTGCTAAAGTAGTTAGGAAAACCTTCTATATCACCCACCTGATCATGAAGGGATTCACATCTAGATCAAGGGAGGTCGTCGTCCCCCTGTACTCATCACTTATTAGACCTATGATTGAGTACAATGCCCCGTTCGAATGTATCTGACCAGACACCTGCTGCAGCTTGAAAGGCCCCAAAAGTTCCTCACCAAAAGGATAAAGGGTCTCAAAAATATGTCTTATGCTGCCCGACTGAAAGAACTCCAGCTCTATTCAGTCTCATACCGCTTGCTCAGAGGTGACCTGTGCCTGACATATAAGGCCATGTCAAACCCAGATTTGATGAATATGCTTCACCTCAAAAAATCTAGATCCCTCAGAACCACAAGGGCGGGAGACTTCAACCTTG